>NC_092172.1:13799220-13984220 GCF_045791955.1 Oncorhynchus clarkii lewisi | reverse complement strand
CATACCGCCCAAACAGATCCACAGATGATACAATCTCTATTGCACTCCACACTGCCCTTTCCCACCTGGACAAAAGGAACACCTATGTGAGAATTCTATTAATTGACTACAGCTCAGCGTTCAACACCATAGTGCCCTGATAGCTCATCACTAAGCTAAGGATCCTGGGACTAAACACCTCCCTCTGCAACTGGATCCTGGACTTCCTGATGGGCCGCCCCCAGGTGGTGAGGGTAGGTAGCAACACAACTGCCACGCTGACCCTCAACATTGGAGCTCCCCAGGGGTGCGTGCTCAGTCCCCTCCAGTACTCCCTGTTCACCCACGACTGCATGGCCAGGCACGACTCCGACACCATCATTACGTTTTCAGATGACACAACAGCCTAATCACCGACAACGACAAGACAGCCTATAGGGAGGAAGTCAGAATAACAACCTTATCCCTCAACGTAACCAAGACTAAGGAGATGATTGTGGACTACAGGAAAAGGAGGACCGAGCACGCCATTCTCATCGACGGGGCTGTAGTGGAGCAGGTTGAGAGCTTCAAGTTCCTTTAGAGCCCACATCAACAACAAACTAGAATGGTCCAAACACACCAAGACAGTCGTGAAAAGGGAATGACAAAACCTATTTCTCCTCAGGAAACTAAAAAGATTTGGCATGGGTCCTGAGATCCTCAAAAGGTTCTACAGCTGCAACATCGAGAGCATCCTGACAGGTTGCATCACTGCCTAGTACGGCAATTGCTCGGCCTCCGACTGCAAGGTACTACAGAGGGTAGTCCGTACGGCCCAGTACATCACTGGGGTTAAGCTGCCTGCCATCCAGGACCTCTACACCAGGCGGTGACAGAGGAAGGCCCTAAAAATTGTCAAAGACCCCAGCCACCCCAGTCATAGACTGTTCTCTCTACTACCGCATGGCAAGCGGTACCGGAGTGCCAAGTCTAGGACAAAAAGGCTTCTCAACAGTTTTTACCCCCAAGCCATAAGACTCCTGAACAGGTAATCAAATGGCTACCCGGACTATTTGCATAGTTAATGTGTCGCAGCATCGTAAAAACAGGGGTTGGGGGGGGCTGCTATATTGGCTAACCGGGCTATCTGCATTGTGTCCCGCTACCCACCACCCGCCAACCCCTCTTTTACACTACTGGTACTCTCTGTTCATCATATATGCATAGTCACTTTAACCATATCTACATGTACATACTACCTCAATCAGCCTGACTAGCCGGTGTCTGCATGTAGCCTCGCTACTTTTACAGCCTCGCTACTGTATATAGCCTGTCTTTTTACTGTTGTTTTATTTCTTTACTTACCTTTTGTTCACCTAATACCTTTTTTGCACTTTTGGTTAGAGCCTGTAAGTAAGCATTTCACTGTAAATACCTGTTGTATTTGGCGCACGTGACAAATAAACTTTGATTTGATTTGAGATAGAAAGATTAGAACCAGAAGGATAGCTGACTGGCAAATACACCTGCTGAAGGGAAAATAGTTGCTGATTGTGGGAATGATCTCATTCTAAATTACGACTAGATTATCCCTAATTGCGGTCTAATTGTCTTCCCACTCACTAGGAAGTTATTATGAAAATAACTCCTTTCATATATGAAAATATTGATGTGGCTAATAATACCTGTAGCTATGAATAATGAGGGGAGATAATTACCCCAACAGAAATAGCAACAGCAATAACAACAAACAGTTCTGATCAGATCCGGAGGAGTGTAATCACACATTTGAGGCGAAACTAAACACTGTTTAATTAAGAGGTAATAGAGATTTGCATTACCTGTAGCTTTGTGTCAATTAGCGCAAACGGAGCATGGCTCATAGCTCAAAGAGAGGAGGGAAATAATGACTCCTAGGGAGGGAGGGAGGGATCATTGGCTGGAGGCTGAAGGTCAGTAGCTGTGAAATTGTGCAACACTGAAAGACTTTCGGGAAAGATACTGTATCTGCACTGCATTGCCTTTCACTCAGTTTATGTGTTCTATACCAGTTATTCTGCATTTGTGAATAGATTCCCTGTTCTCTCCTCTTCCTCTTCCTCTTCCTCCTCCTCCCTTTTTGTGTTCCTAGATCTGCTTCTCAGTTCCAATGACGATAATCTGATCCTCAGCTAATAATTGTTATGCTAAACTCTGTCTCTAATCCCCCTCCCCCACACACAATCTAATTCTGATCAATGTGATTAGGCTGGATTAAGCCCAGGATAATACGCCTTTACTCCTCTCTCCCCTTTTATAATTCCCTCTAGAAGGCTCTGGGAGCTTCCTGCTTTTTCAAAATACCTTGGTAGCTTATGTTTTCTGACCACTGGTGAAAAATCATAGTTGTTGTGCAGCATAGTATGGGGAATGAGAAAGACCCTGTCAGCAGGTTACTGTATCTGTGTAGCAAGGCACTTTATATTCAGTTAGTAAGTAGCTCACTATCTGTCTTTCTCTTTCCTCTGCGTCTGCCACAGCCCCGGCAGAGTTTGTACAGCCTCCCCAGTCCATCTCCCGGCCGGTGGGCACCACTGCTATCTTCACCTGCCAGGCGCAGGGCGACCCTGTGCCCCAGCTCACCTGGCTGAAGAACGGGCAGATCCTGGAGCCTGGAGGGCACGTCAAGCTCAGGAACAACAACACGTGAGTTAACGTACAGCCATGGAGATACACATACTAAGTGTGTTCTATTGAATTGTGTGCTGAAAGCAACAGGGACTGTACTCATTCTGTATGGTAATAACACTATATCCGTTCATGCATGCAGCCATCCATCCACTGTAACAAAGCTACATGCCATATGTGCATGGCTGGCAGTGTCGTCGGCGTAATCAAACGCTCCATTATTTCTGATCTACTGCGCTAATGAAACAGCTGGCCAAGATGTCTGCCAAGAGATACACTGTCTTGTTTTAAATGGAGCTGTGACATTACATTACGAGGGTATCTATCGAATCACTGCTGGACCGGCTCCCAAGGCTGTCCGGTGGAATTTCCAGGAACAGAACAGAAGGCCCGGCCAGTGTATTGTGTCATTTAACATTCTCCATAAGAGCGATGACGAGGCCAGGTTACTGTGTTTAGTGTTGTGTTGGGCGGGTTGGGGCAGGCAGGGAGAGACGGGAGGGTTGTAATGAGCCTGGGACTGGCCTCGCTCCAGGTCTAGGAGAGTGGCTCTGTGTCGTGATAATGATTCAAGTCCCAGGCTTGCTACTGTATTTGGAGCTTTGCTGTTTTATTGTCCTGAGTGGTTGTCACCACCGGTGTTTCCCCAGAACCGTTAAACACGGAGCCAGACAGCCTGGTGGCCGGTGTCAGAATGCTTCTCATTCAGGTCAAAGAGTAGACTCCAAACATAGCTAGGAGTTATAGCTCAGTAATATCTCAGGTGACTGGATGCTTGGATGGTTGTCCTGAATTTGGTGCGCATACTTTTCAAGGTATTCTGTCAATGTCCTGTATGTGTTTGGATGTTTTCCAGTTGAAGATTTCACAGCACCTATTCCCTATACAGTGCACTGCTTTTGACCAGAGCCCATAACACAAAGAATATAGTGTGTCATTACATATGAGGCAGATCTATATTTGTTCACGCAGACAGGGGAGATCGTATTATGCATACATTCTAACTGTCAGCCTTTGAAAGATTTATAGGTTAGGTGCGTTTCTGGCTGTGGGAAATGAAAGAAATTCTGTTCTATATACAGGTTTATTATGCATGATAAGTTCAGTGCTGTACACCAGCTGTGTTTTGCAAGAGAGAGAATCCGTGTGTGTTAATATTTATAAATGCAACGGATGGTGAAGTGATTACATTACTTATGCACAAGAAAATCAATAAAGTGGGACAGTGAAGTTCATGTAAATGATGCAGGTGTTCCAGACCTAGTGGTACATGGGGAGAGCGAGGCCGAGGCACTACCATCACTCAGACACACTGTTCTCCTCTACCAGTCACAGAGATAGAGAGAGAGAGAGGCCGAGGCACTACCATCACTCAGACACACTGTTCTCCTCTACCAGTCACAGAGATAGAGAGAGAGAGGCCGAGGCACTACCATCACTCAGACACACTGTTCTCCTCTACCAGTCACAGAGATAGAGAGAGAGAGAGGCACTACCATCACTCAGACACACTGTTCTCCTCTACCAGTCACAGAGAGAGAGAGAGAGAGAGAGAGAGAGAGAGAGAGAGAGAGAGAGAGAGAGAGAGAGAGAGAGAGAGAGAGAGAGAGAGAGAGAGAGAGAGAGAGAGAGAGAGAGAGAGAGAGAGAGAGAGAGAGAGAGAGAGAGAGAGAGAGAGAGAGAGAGAGAGGCACTACCATCACTCAGACACACTGTTCCCATCTACCAGTCACAGAGATAGAGAGAGAGAGAGGTACTACCATCACTCAGACACACTGCTCCCCTCTACCAGTCATAGAGATAGAGAGAGAGAGAGAGAGAGGGGTACTACCATCACTCAGACACACTGCTCCCCTCTACCAGTCATAGAGATAGAGAGAGAGAGAGGCACTACCATCACTCAGCCACACTGTTCTCCTCTACCAGTCACAGAGATAGAGAGAGAGAGAGAGAGAGAGAGAGAGAGAGAGAGAGAGAGGGAGAGGGGGGGGGGGGGGGGGGGGGCGAGGTACTACCATCACTCAGACACACTGCTCTCCTCTACCAGTCACAGAGTAAGAGAGAGAGAGGGGCCAGGCAGAGAGAGAGAGGCCGAGGCACTAACATCACTCAGACATACTGCTCTCCTCTACCAGTCACAGAGTAAGAGAGAGAGAGAGGGCCAGGCAGAGAGAGAGAGGCCAGGCAGAGAGAGAGGGCCAGGCAGAGACAGAGAGGGCCAGGCAGAGAGAGAGAGGGCCAGGCAGAGAGAGAGGGGCCAGGCAGAGAGAGAGAGGGCCAGGCAGAGAGAGAGAGGGCCAGGCAGAGAGAGAGAGGGCCAGGCAGAGAGAGAGAGGGCCAGGCAGAGAGAGAGAGGGCCAGGCAGAGAGAGAGAGGGCCAGGCAGAGAGAGAGAGGGCCAGGCAGAGAGAGAGAGGGCCAGGCAGAGAGAGAGAGGGCCAGGCAGAGAGAGAGAGGGCCAGGCAGAGAGGGAGGGGCCAGGCAGAGAGAGAGAGAGCCAGGCAGAGAGAGAGAGGGCCAGGCAGAGAGAGAGAGGGCCAGGCAGAGAGAGAGAGAGAGAGGGCCAGGCAGAGAGAGAGGGAGAGAGAGCGAGCGCGCACATTAGGCACTTGAGTTGGATGGCTGAAGCAGACTGTGTTGTAGGGAAAGAGTGATGGAGAGAAAGAGAGAGGGGTTAGAGGGCAGCCTAGTGATAGACCTCCACCTGACACTGCTCTGCATCTCTCTGGAGCCT
Source organism: Oncorhynchus clarkii lewisi (assembly GCF_045791955.1). Taxonomy (NCBI): domain Eukaryota; kingdom Metazoa; phylum Chordata; class Actinopteri; order Salmoniformes; family Salmonidae; genus Oncorhynchus; species Oncorhynchus clarkii. The sequence continues at coordinate 13,978,859 of NC_092172.1, read as the reverse complement.
CTCATGCATCACACCCACTACGCTGGGACTGGTTTAGTATGGAGGCTAGAGTTCCAGCACCAGCATTAGCTAATTGGCTGATAAACTGAGGTAGCCGAACACGAAATGTAGCCAGCCCAGTCATTTATGGAACATAACTTTATGTGGCATCCTAACTTACTGTTGTGAGGTAAGTGTTTGGGTGCGAGGCTGGTAGCTTACCTCATTGCTATTCTGATACATTCCTACAGCCCATCGTACGTCTCCATCTGGTGCGCTACAGTATTAGTTCTACAGAACAGTCTACAGAACTCACTCTCTTGGTTGGGCGAGCAATGCAGGCCCAGTTCAAGCCCAGTTCAAGCCCAAGTAGCCCCTATTTTTCTGTTGTCGTCACAGCAGATCCTGCTGTTTTCCATTCCTATGGAGGAGGGAATGAAAGGATAGACAACCACATTCAACAGGCCCCAGTCTTCCCTACAGGTGCAAGGCAGAGGTAATGATATGCCCCTCCAGCTCACTGTTTCTGCTGTTATATAGATATCTTGTATCTGATATTGGAGGTCTGCCTCTGTGCATGATTACCTAGCAGTGTGAGATTTTAATTAGAATGTTCCACCATCCCTAGCAGTGTGTGTGTATGTGTGTGTGTGCGTGCGTGCGCGTGTGTGTGTGCGTGCGCGTGCGTGTGTGTGTGTGTGTGTGTGCGTGTGTGCGCGCGTGTGCGCGCGTGTGTGTGCGTGTGTGCGCGCGTGTGTGTGCGTGTGTGTGTGTGAGGAAATGTATTGGTTTAAATGTGCTGGGAAATGAAAAAACATCTTATTGCAATCCGTGCGTGTAACGGTAGGCAGGCTATCAACACACCACCCACTACTTTGCAATGTGAGCTGGAGGCAGTATGAATTTTGAAAACATATACTTAATAGTTTGAAGCCTGAATGGTTTACTTCAAATGAGAAATGTCTTACCTTGCTTCAAAGTAGCTGAGGCAAAATCCAACCATCGAAACGTGGAGGCAATTATTTTCTAAAGACTTCCTGCTGTCATTAACCAGCATTTCTCTGCTGTTCTATTGGTTTTCATATCAACTTTCTTTCATTGTTGAGAAACCAAAGGACCAATCCTAGTCATATTAACAACCCATCCTGGATGTCGTTATTAGATTCCCCCTCTAAGTTTCTAACTGAGATTTTCATTCCTGTCACATATGGAACAGCTCTCATCAGGTGAACTGTTTAGAATGGTGTTTTCCCACTAATTGCATTTTGGCAAATATTTTATTGGCTTCTTCATTACAGGAATTGCATGTTCTGTTCAGATGAATTACCATAATCTAAATGTGATTTATTTCGTTCTGAGCACAGTGGGTGGACACCCTAATTGGTTACACAACCAATTCATATGGGTCTGGTACATTTCTCAAATGGCCAGTAAATTAAAATCTTCCCGGTCACGTTGTCCGGCGCAACATGTTCCTAACGGAAACCCTGGTGTGTGCATGTCTGTTCCGGGACAACACCAGAGACATGCACATACTGCACATTGTTCCCTACAGCTTTCTCTCATGCTGCTGACCTGCCAGAGAGTATAGGATAAGAAAGAATGGGGATCGATTGTGTATTTTACTCACGTGCATGCACACACATTAATCAAGGAACACACGTACGCACACACACACATTCACATGCATACATACACACACATATCAAACATGCAAATTCTCCTGTGCGTTGCCCTTTAGACTGTCTCCCTGCAGCACGCTGTAACCAATTACACACTGTACCTAATGCCACACTGTAACCAATTACACACTGTGACAGTCTGACTGGTGTGAACTCTGTGTGAGCTAAGATGGTGTCACAATAAATTCAGATTGGCAGCTAATGCAAATATAACAGTAGGATTATATTGTTTTGACCAGGGACTTTACTTACTGTGTGTGTGTGTGTGTGTGTGTGTGTGTGTGTGTGTGTGTGTGTGTGTGTGTGTGTGTGTGTGTGTGTGTGTGTGTGTGCGTGTGCGTGCTGGATGTTGGTTGGTTGACGTAGAAGGGCAGAGAGTTGATGTTCTTCTCACGCAGGGCACTCAGGGGTGGTCACGGGTTGTTCCTTAAACATGAAACACCATTACCCCGGTAATGAAGATGCTTAGCTGACCTCCATCAGAATCATGGCCTCAGAATGTGCTGCCCTGTCCGTTTTCAGGGGAGTACGACACATATGAAAGGACTGTTAATAGGAATATCTAAACCAGCCTGGCCCATCCCTGACGTAGTCAGGATCATCTGAAACAGTAGGTATCAAACACAGTCAGGCAGTGAATTGAAATTGCAGAGTAACATCTGAATCTGGGTAGAATGTCAGCCTACAGTAGTAAATGTTGTAGAAATGGCATGATTTGTGGAATAGTTTTGACTTGTGAGGGTTGACTGTAAACTGAGGGCGAGACTAATCTTCTCCTGTGTTTTTATGGGGATTGAAGACTTCTATGATTTATTTGTGTGAGTAAGTTTCAGTGAAGAGATGTGTCCTACTCCCTCTAGGAATATTCCACTGGGCTGCATATTTTTTTTGTGTGTAGCTGAACCTATTAAAAGGGAACTATGTTTTCCTTTTTTTCCTGTTTTCATTCTGTGGAAGCCCCGTTTTGTGATTCCAGCGAGCTGGGACCTGGGCATTGGCCTTGACCTCTAACCCTGCCTGCAATCAGTCATTTCCGTGGGCTTTCTGTGAGACAGCTCATTGCTCCTCCCTCTTCAAAGCCCCTGCTCTCCCCCTCCCCTCTCTCCCTGTTCCCTCCTTCTTCCCTTTTTTCCCCTCCCTCCCTCCCTCCCTCCCTCTAGTTTAGCCTTTCACAGGCCTTCGTTCAGTGACAACATTGCAAACTCGGCCCCAGTGGCTGAACAACAGAAACCTCCCACGCCCCCAGCCCACTGAGCCTAGTTAGCCCGCACAGCTTCCTATCCCTAGCCCAGTGAGCCCACCCTAGCCACAGCCCCAGCCCAGTGAGCCTACCCTAGCCACAGCCCCAGCCCAGTGAGCCCACCCTAGCCACAGCCCCAGCCCAGTGAGCCTACCCTAGCCACAGCCCCAGCCCAGTGAGCCCACCCTAGCCACAGCCCCAGCCCAGTGAGCCTACCCTAGCCACAGCCCCAGCCCAGTGAGCCCACCCTAGCCACAGCCCCAGCCCAGTGAGCCTACCCTAGCCACAGCCCCAGCCCAGTGAGCCTACCCTAGCCACTGCCCCAGCCCTGTGAGCCTACCCTAGTCCCAGCCCCAGCACAGTGAGCCTACCCTACCCTAGTCCCAGCCCCAGCCCAGTGAGCCTACCCTACCCTAGTCCCAGCCCCAACCCAGTGAGCCTACCCTACCCTAGCCACAGCCCAGTCAGCCCACCCTAGCCTCAGCCCCAGCCCAGTGAGCCTACCCTAGCCTCAGCCCCAGCCCAGTGAGCCTACCCTAGTCCCAGCCCCAGCCCAGTCAGCCCACCCTAGCCTCAGCCCCAGCCCAGTGAGCCTACCCTAGCTTCAGCCCCAGCCCAGTGAGCCTACCCTAGTCCCAGCCTCAGCCCAGTCAGCCTACCCTAGTCTCAGCCCCAGCCCAGTGAGCCTACCCTAGCCCCAGCCCAGTGAACCTACCCTAGCCCCAGCCCAGTGAGCCCACCCTAGCCTCAGCCCCAGCCCAGTGAGGCTACCCTATACTCAGCCCAGTGAGCCCACCCTTGCCTCAGCCCCAGCCCAGTGAGCCTGCCCTAGCCCCAACCCAGTGAGCCCACCCTAGCCCCAGCCTAGTAAGCCTACCCTAGTCCCAGCCCCAGCCCAGTGAGCCTACCCTAGCCCCAGCCCAGTGAGCCTACCCTAGCCCCAGCCCAGTGAGCCCACCCTAGCCTCAGCCCCAGCCCAGTGAGGCTACCCTATACTCAGCCCAGTGAGCCCACCCTTGCCTCAGCCCCAGCCCAGTGAGCCTGCCCTAGCCCAAACCCAGTGAGCCCACCCTAGCCCCAGCCTAGTAAGCCTACCCTAGTCCCAGCCCCAGCCCAGTGAGCCCACCCTAGCCCCAGCCTAGTAAGCCTACCCTAGCCCAGCCCCAGCCCAGTGAGCCTACCCTAGCCCCAGCCCAGTGAGCCTACCCTAGCCCCAGCCCAGTGAGCCTACCCTAGCCCCAGCCCAGTGGGCCTACCCCAGCCCCAGCCCAGTGAGCCTACCCTAGCCCCATCCCCAGTCCAGTGAGCCTACCCTATCCCCAGCCCAGTGAGCCTACCCTAGCCCCATCCCCAGTCCAGTGAGCCTGCCCCAGCCCAGTGAGCCTACCCTAGCCCCATCCCCAGTCCAGTGAGCCTACCCAGTTCCAGCCCCCTCACCCAGACTGGGGGGATCCATCAATCAGTGAAGTGGCCTTGAACTGATGAGTAAATTATGCTGTCAACCTGCCGGTCTGTCATGACAGCAAGGCTAGGCAGATGGCCCAAACACAGATATTTTCTTCCCCACTCACACACGCACTCTGCCCAAAACACTGACTCACGCTCTCTCTTTCTGTTTCTAAGATGCTCTCTCTCTCTCTCTCTCTCTCTTCATTTTTTTATCCCTTTATCAGGAATGCTTTTCTCTCTCACTCGCTCTCTTTCCGGGAGCTCTTTCTCTCAGTTTCTCTCTCGCTCTCTCTTCAAAGCCTTTGTGCGTTGGTTGTCCTCCTGTGTGATGCCATTGTTCCTCTGACTGCAGTAGCTATAGATTATTTCTTCCTCCAGTCAAAGACTCTCTGTGGGATCTGTTAGATGATTGACACAAACCCAGAGAGCAGCAGCATCCGGTTCCTCAGTCTGCCTGCCTGCCCAGTGGTTGGTAGTCGGAGCTGCTGAAGAGAGTTCAGCACAGGAGTCACGTTATAAGTCTGGTCTCAGACACATCCACCCTCAAAGCAAAAGTTCTCTGGGAAGAGAGGCAGGAATTTCGCTAGCTGAGTGCTCAACTCTGTTCTCTTATATGGTCGTGGGATTTTCTAGCAACAACACTGATTCTAGTAAAAATGTCAATTCAAATGAAATTCAATGATATTTTATTTGTCGCGTACACATATTTTGCAGATGCTGTCGCGGGTGTAGCGAAATGCGTATGTTCCTAGCTTCAACAGCGCAGTAATACCTAACAAAACAAAACTACACAGGCAAATTCAAAAAATGAAAAGAAAGGAATTAAGAAATATATAAATAATAGAACAAGCAATGTCGGCGTCTGGAATCTAAATATATATGTACAGTGTGATGGTGTCTATAGACATTATGGGCAGTACATGAATAGAACATTTGTGTACAGCAGTAGTTATATGAGCCTTGATTAGAATACAGTATATACATATGAAGACGGCTAATACAGCTACCTACCTTTCCCTCATTGCTTGTACTATGTAAGTCGAGATTCAATTGGGTCCGTGCAATCCGGGATCCTTGGGATGTAAATGTCTCTAATGTCCGGTGAATTAAAATGTTGCCGGTCAAATGTCCGGCGCCCCCTTTTGGAGAAGGAGAAGGACGATGTGCCTCAGGAGGGTTTTGACTAGAAAGCATACAGCTTGTGTCAGATTTGACTTTTCGTAGCAGGTTAGGACAACTTACGTAGCAGGCTAGGACAACTTACGCAGCAGGCTAGGACAAATTACGCAGCAGGCTAGGACAACTTACGCAGCAGGCTAGGACAACTTACGCAGCAGGCTAGGACAACTTACGCAGCAGGCTAGGACAACTTACGCAGCAGGCTAGGACAAATTACGCAGCAGGCTAGGACAACTTACGCAGCAGGTTAGGACAACTTACGCAGCAGGCTAGGACAACTTACGCAGCAGGCTAGGACAACTTACGCAGCAGGCTAGGACAACTTACGCAGCAGGCTAGGACAACTTACGCAGCAGGTTAGGACAACTTACGCAGCAGGTTAGGACAACTTACGCAGCAGGCTAGGACAACTTACGCAGCAGGCTAGGACAACTTACGCAGCAGGCTAGGACAACTTACGCAGCAGGCTAGGACAACTTACGCAGCAGGTTAGGACAACTTACGTAGCAGGCTAGGACAACTTACGCAGCAGGCTAGGACAACTTACGCAGCAGGCTAGGACAACTTACGTAGCAGGCTAGGACAACTTACGCAGCAGGTTAGGAGAATTAGGTTCACGTGGGGAAAAGGGTTAGGGTGAGCTAAAATGCAAAAAAATGCATTCTTTCTAGCCATGACCCATCAGGAGAGTGAAACTAGACAGGCCCGGTGAGACTGATTCCACCTGGCAGACTGGACCAACCTATCCTCTCTGGAATAATGGCCCTCTCTCTCTCTCTCTCTCTCTCTCTTTGTCTCTCTCTCTCTCTTTGTCTCTCTCTCTCTCTCTCTTTGTCTCTCTCTTTCAATCTCTCTCTCTCCACTGAAACCAGTGGACCACTGAAGCCGCTCATTCATATACCATCAATTATTAAAAGGTAATCGAATGATCCACTCATCATACTTCATACAGTATAATGTTCATTGAACTGTAAGACCAACACCAGTCCCCTCCGCCCCTTCACTTGTGAAACGTCAGGTATATAAAGTCACTGTCCTTTACTTCTGTAAATAAACTGGACTATATTCTCTTTCCTCATGGTTTCTCATATAGTACCATAATATGAGTCATAATACCCATAAAACCTAGCGGTCAAACAGGGAAATGGTTCCAATCGTTTTTCCACCATTCATTTTTCCCATAGGGGATTTTAAAATAAGGGCCGTGTTTCATGCAAGCTTGCCCTGGTGTGATGTTTTGATAAACGTGCAAACCTCTCCCGGACAAAGGGACTGTATTTACCCCCAACAAATTAAATGCAAATTAGCTGCTAATGTGGCTATCATAAAGAACTGCAAATGCCATGATGATCTGGACCAGACTGACAAATCAAGGCAAGGTAAGAATCTCTGGATTAACTATCTAATGTTAGCAAAATGTAGTAATTAATAAATTGGCTGTGTTTTTTTTAATTGACCTGTTAGCAAACATGCCAGGTAGAGATGGCGTGCAGGATCTTGCCGGGATTTGTAATCTTGCATGCTGTCTACTTTGATGCTAATTTCATGTTCAAATCTGAGAGCTGAATATATTGATAAAAGTCACCTTGTCCGAGAGAGATTGACATGGTTGTCCAAACGTCACACCAGGGTAAACCTACACGAAACACAGCCCTTATTTTAAGTGTTTCTAACATCCCCTATGGGAAAAACTATTGGAACCATTTCCTTGTTTGACCGCTAGGTTTTATGGGTATTATGACACCTCCACTGTGGGGTTCTATTGTGAGGAGTACAGTTTAGGCATTTACATTTAAGTCAGTTTCATCTAGTCGGCTCGGGGATTCAAACCAACGACCTTAAAGGTACACTATGATCTTGTCCTTATGCTCATGTTGTGTGTCCCTTCAGTCTTGACAACGACTTTGAATCGGAAAACCCGATAGAACACCCACAGTTCTCAGAGACCACACGCCTACAGCATGAACAAACTGGTCCCTGACTCCTGGACTTCCCTGTTTCAGTGAGGTGCCCTGGAAAGGTAGTGAAGACGGATGTGGCCCATCTGTCTGTGGGGACACCACCAGCCCGTTTAAACAGCTGCCGACATATCTAAGTCAACTGGAGTCCGACAGACAATGATATGGAGAGAGGAGATAGATTGAAGTTTGTGTCTGAGGCCTTTCTGTAGAATAGCAGACCTAATCCGCAGGCACAATGTGAGAAATGCATAAGGCATAAAAAAAAAATAATAATAAATCCTCCATTTATTTGCAACAGTCATTGATCTTACACTCCCACCTTGAAGCTTTTCAAAAACGCACTCCTCACACTAGCTGTCAGTGTCTATCCCCCCAAAAAATGCAATATGCTGGAGGGGTTCATTTCCATATTATGCTCCTCCGTGTTAAATCTTTTATTTTAGGAGAAGAGCGGATGATTATGTATTCGGCTCTAATAATTCACCCCCTATGCCCTCCACCCCTCACACACCATCAACCCATCCTACACACACACAAGCACACACACCCCATCAAGCCATCCTCCAGCAGCGGCAGATAGAGGGAGGAAGGAGGGATTGGAAGAGAGGCAGAGGGAAGAAGGGTGGGGCGAGAACATTTTTAAACAGGGGGAGTTTGGTGTGCGCCCCCACCTCCATCCCATCCTCAAGTAACGAGGGAGGGAGGGAGGTAAAGAGGGAAAAGGGGGGAGGATTAGCATTTTCATTCTTGGAAGATACAGTAAGGCACCATTCACATCTACACACACACACACACACAATCCTACTGTACACAGACAGTGCTTGTTTTTGTTTTGATTGTTGTGTTTATTACCTGTCGTATTACGATGCCACATCCAGCAGGCTCATTCTGTAGTGACAGTGTATCTGCTCAGGACTGACACAAACAGGAACCGGCTAACAGAAATGCCCCACCACTGCTGTAAATAATAATACTTTGATTCAGATGCTACACAGAAGGATTTCATACAGTATTCTATTGTTTGCTTGACTGCCCGCTGTGAGAGTTTTTAAACAAAGCCCTTGTCAGCTTCTGCCGGCTTTGTTTTGCTCAGAAAATGCCACCGCACGCACAATACAGTCATCTTTGAAATCAATAATCATCTCTGAGAGCTTTCTGTTTGCTTTCTCTGCACTACCCAATAATATCCTAATCCTTCTCGCTGCAAACCAGAGACTCACGTCTTTCCTGTGTCTACTTTCCTCCCTCCTCTTTTACCCCTCCTTCTTCCCTCCACCTCGTCCTCCTCTTCCCCCCCCCCCCCCCCCTCTTCTTCCTCAAGCACGCTGACCATCTATGGCATCAGTCAGGAGGACGAAGCCATCTACCAGTGCATCGCTGAGAACAGCGCCGGCTCCACCCAGGCCAGTGCCCGTCTCACCGTGCTGTGGGCAGACGGCCTGCCAGGGATGCCCAGTGTGGTGCGGGCCGAGGCCCTCTCACCCAACGCCATCCAGGTGTCCTGGAAGGAGTCTGCCCAGGACACTCAGGAGATCATCGGCTACGTGCTCCACATCCGCAGGACCACAGGTTTGTGGGTAGCACCGTCTCTAACACACCACTGGAACACACAATACTGCTCTGCCTCAGGTGAACTGGTTCACTATGGGGAGATGTTATCCAGTCAGTACATGCTCTACCATCTAGCTGTCACCTGCTTACATGCATTAGCTCTCTACGTGACTTATGTTATTTTACTGAGGTTAATGGGATGGCTGTCCTCAGCGTGTGGTAGAGATGATACAGAACAGTAGGGAGTGTGGTATCTACAGTAGGTCGAGTGTTCTGTGTGTTATGGAGTGGTGGGTGTAGACTGTATGGGGCACCAGGTGGCTGTGCTGGGGAGGGGAGGCTGGCTCCCCCAGGGCTGACTACAGCTTCTCTTCCAGAGTTACCCCTCCTCTAGCTTCTCTTCCCTTGTGCCCTTTCTGTGAAAGGAGAAAGCAGAAGGGAGGGAGATAAGGAAGGAGGGAGCTAAAAGGAGAAGGAGATAGCAGGGGAGAGAAAAAAGAAAAGAGTAAGAGGTAGCGAATGAAAAAACAGGAGACAGCAGGAGGGAGGAGAGAGCAGTAGACAGACAGCAGGAGAGAGGAGAGAGCAGTAGACAGACAGCAGGAGAGAGGAGAGAGCAGTAGACAGACAGCAGGAGAGAGGAGGGAGGAGAGAGCAGTAGACAGACAGCAGGAGGGAGGAGAGAGCAGTAGACAGACAGCAGGAGAGAGGAGAGAGCAGTAGACAGACAGCAGGAGAGAGGAGGGAGGAGAGAGCAGTAGACAGACAGCAGGAGAGAGGAGAGAGCAGTAGACAGACAGCAGGAGAGAGGAGAGAGCAGTAGACAGACAGCAAGAGAGAGGAGGGAGGAGAGAGCAGTAGACAGACAGCAGGAGGGAGGAGAGAGCAGTAGACAGACAGCAGGAGAGAGGAGAGAGCAGTAGACAGACAGCAGGAGAGAGGAGGGAGGAGAGAGCCGTAGACAGACAGCAGGAGAGAGGAGAGAGCAGTAGACAGACAGCAGGAGAGAGGAGGGAGGAGAGAGCAGTAGACAGACAGCAGGAGAGAGGAGGGAGGAGAGAGCAGTAGACAGACAGCAGGAGGGAGGAGAGAGCAGTAGACAGACAGCAGGAGAGAGGAGGGAGGAGAGAGCAGTAGACAGACAGCAGGAGGGAGGAGAGAGCAGTAGACAGACAGCAGGAGAGAGGAGGGAGGAGAGAGCAGTAGACAGACAGCAGGAGGGAGGAGAGAGCAGTAGACAGACAGCAGGAGAGAGGAGAGAGCAGTAGACAGACAGCAGGAGAGAGGAGAGAGGAGAGAGCAGTAGACAGACAGCAGGAGAGAGGAGGGAGGAGAGAGCAGTAGACAGACAGCAGGAGAGAGGAGGGAGGAGAGGGCAGTAGACAGACAGCAGGAGAGAGGAGAGAGCAGTAGACAGACAGCAGGAGAGAGGAGAGAGCAGTAGACAGACAGCAAGAGAGAGGAGGGAGGAGAGAGCAGTAGACAGAGCAGGAGGGAGGAGAGAGCAGTAGACAGAGCAGGAGAGAGGAGAGAGCAGTAGACAGACAGCAGGAGAGAGGAGAGAGCAGTAGACAGACAGCAGGAGAGAGGAGGGAGGAGAGAGCAGTAGACAGACAGCAGGAGAGAGGAGGGAGGAGAGAGCAGTAGACAGAGCAGGAGGGAGGAGAGAGCAGTAGACAGAGCAGGAGGGAGGAGAGAGCAGTAGACAGACAGCAGGAGAGAGGAGAGAGCAGTAGACAGACAGCAAGAGAGAGGAGGGAGGAGAGAGCAGTAGACAGAGCAGGAGGGAGGAGAGAGCAGTAGACAGAGCAGGAGGGAGGAGAGAGCAGTAGACAAACAGCAGGAGAGAGGAGAGAGCAGTAGACAGACAGCAAGAGAGAGGAGGGAGGAGAGAGCAGTAGACAGAGCAGGAGGGAGGAGAGAGCAGTAGACAGAGCAGGAGGGAGGAGAGAGCAGTAGACAGACAGCAGGAGAGAGGAGAGAGCAGTAGACAAACAGCAGGAGAGAGGAGAGAGCAGTAGACAGACAGCAAGAGAGAGGAGGGAGGAGAGAGCAGTAGACAGAGCAGGAGGGAGGAGAGAGCAGTAGACAGACAGCAGGATGGGGGAGAGAGCAGTAGACAAACAGCAGGAGAGAGGAGGGAGTAGAGAGCAGTTGACAGACAGCAGGAGAGAGGAGAGAGCAGTAGACAGACAGCAGGAGAGAGGAGAGAGCAGTAGACAGACAGCAGGAGAGAGGAGAGAGCAGTAGACAGACAGCAGGAGGGAGGAGAGAGCAGTAGACAGACAGCAGGAGAGAGGAGAGAGCAGTAGACAGACAGACGGAGAGAGGAGGGAGGAGAGAGCAGTAGACAGACAGCAGGAGGGAGGAGGGAGGAGAGAGCAGTAGACAGACAGCAGGAGAGAGGAGAGAGCAGTAGATAGACAGCAGGAGAGAGGAGGAGGGAGGAGAGAGCAGTAGACAGACAGCAGGAGAGAGGAGAGAGCAGTAGACAAACAGCAGGAGAGAGGAGAGAGCAGTAGACAGACAGCAAGAGAGAGGAGGGAGGAGAGAGCAGTAGACAGAGCAGGAGGGAGGAGAGAGCAGTAGACAGACAGCAGGATGGGGGAGAGAGCAGTAGACAAACAGCAGGAGAGAGGAGGGAGTAGAGAGCAGTTGACAGACAGCAGGAGAGAGGAGAGAGCAGTAGACAGACAGCAGGAGAGAGGAGAGAGGAGAGAGCAGTAGACAGACAGCAGGAGGGAGGAGGGAGGAGAGAGCAGTAGACAGACAGCAGGAGAGAGGAGAGAGCAGTAGATAGACAGCAGGAGAGAGGAGGAGGGAGGAGAGAGCAGTAGACAGACAGCAGGAGAGAGGAGAGAGCAGTAGACAAACAGCAGGAGAGAGGAGAGAGCAGTAGACAGACAGCAAGAGAGAGGAGGGAGGAGAGAGCAGTAGACAGAGCAGGAAAATCAAAATCAAATCAAATCAAATTTTATTTGTCACATACACATGGTTAGCAGATGTTAATGCGAGTGTAGCGAAATGCTTGTGCTTCTAGTTCCGACAATGCAGTAATAACAAGTAATCTAACTAACAATTCCAAAACTACTGTCTTGTACACAGTGTAAGGGGATAAAGAATATGTACATAAGGATATATGAATGAGTGATGGTACAGAGCAGCATAGGCAAGATACAGTAGATGGTATCGGGTACAGTATGTACAAATGAGATGAGTATGTAAACAAAGTGGCATAGTATAGTATAAAGTGGCTAGTGATACATGTATTACATAAGGATACCGTCGATGATATAGAGTACAGTATATACGTATGCGTATGAGATGAATAATGTAGGGTAAGTAACATTTATATAAGGTAGCATTGTTTAAAGTGGCTAGTGATATATTTACATCATTTCCCATCAATTCCCATTATTAAAGTGGCTGGAGTTGAGTCAGTGTCAGTGTGTTGGCAGCAGCCACTCAGTGTTAGTGGTGGCTGTTTAACAGTCTGATGGCCTTGAGATAGAAGCTGTTTTTCAGTCTCTCGGTCCCAGCTTTGATGCACCTGTACTGACCTCGCCTTCTGGATGATAGCGGGGTGAACAGGCAGTGGCTCGGGTGGTTGATGTCCTTGATGATCTTTATGGCCTTCCTGTGACATCGGGTGGTGTAGGTGTCCTGGAGGGCAGGTAGTTTGCCCCCGGTGATGCGTTGTGCAGACCTCACTACCCTCTGGAGAGCCTTACGGTTGAGGGCGGTGCAGTTGCCATACCAGGCGGTGATACAGCCCGCCAGGATGCTCTCGATTGTGCATCTGTAGAAGTTTGTGAGTGCTTTTGGTGACAAGCCGAATTTCTTCAGCCTCCTGAGGTTGAAGAGGCGCTGCTGCGCCTTCTTCACGATGCTGTCTGTGTGAGTGGACCAATTCAGTTTGTCTGTGATGTGTATGCCGAGGAACTTAAAACTTGCTACCCTCTCCACTACTGTTCCATCGATGTGGATAGGGGGGTGTTCCCTCTGCTGTTTCCTGAAGTCCACAATCATCTCCTTAGTTTTGTTGACGTTGAGTGTGAGGTTGTTTTCCTGACACCACACTCCGAGGGCCCTCACCTCCTCCCTGTAGGCCGTCTCATCGTTGTTGGTAATCAAGCCTACCACTGTTGTGTCGTCCGCAAACTTGATGATTGAGTTGGAGGCGTGCGTGGCCACGCAGTCGTGGGTGAACAGGGAGTACAGGAGAGGGCTCAGAACGCAACCTTGTGGGGCCCCAGTGTTGAGGATCAGCGGGGAGGAGATGTTGTTGCCTACCCTCACCACCTGGGGGCGGCCCGTCAGGAAGTCCAGTACCCAGTTGCACAGGGCGGGGTCGAGACCCAGGGTCTCGAGCTTGATGACGAGCTTGGAGGGTACTATGGTGTTGAATGCCGAGCTGTAGTCGATGAACAGCATTCTCACATAGGTATTCCTCTTGTCCAGATGGGTTAGGGCAGTGTGCAGTGTGGTTGAGATTGCATCGTCTGTGGACCTATTTGGGCGGTAAGCAAATTGGAGTGGGTCTAGGGTGTCAGGTAGGGTGGAGGTGATATGGTCCTTGACTAGTCTCTCAAAGCACTTCATGATGACGGATGTGAGTGCTACGGGGCGGTAGTCATTTAGCTCAGTTACCTTAGCTTTCTTGGGAACAGGAACAATGGTGGCCCTCTTGAAGCATGTGGGAACAGCAGACTGGTATAGGGATTGATTGAATATGTCCGTAAACACACCGGCCAGCTGGTCTGCGCATGCTCTGAGGGCGCGGCTGGGGATGCCATCTGGGCCTGCAGCCTTGCGAGGGTTAACACGTTTAAATGTCTTACTCACCTCGGCTGCAGTGAAGGAGAGACCGCATGTTTTCGTTGCAGGCCGTGTCAGTGGCACTGTATTGTCCTCAAAGCGGGCAAAAAAGTTATTTAGTCTGCCTGGGAGCAAGACATCCTGGTCCGTGACTGGGCTGGGTTTCTTCCTGTAGTCCGTGATTGACTGTAGACCCTGCCACATGCCTCTTGTGTCTGAGCCGTTGAATTGAGATTCTACTTTGTCTCTGTACTGGCGCTTAGCTTGTTTGATAGCCTTGCGGAGGGAGTAGCTGCACTGTTTGTATTCGGTCATGTTACCAGACACCTTGCCCTGATTAAAAGCAGTGGTTCGCGCTTTCAGTTTCACACGAATGCTGCCATCAATCCACGGTTTCTGGTTAGGGAATGTTTTAATCGTTGCTATGGGAACGACATCTTCAACGCACGTTCTAATGAACTCGCACACCGAATCAGCGTATTCGTCAATGTTGTTATCTGACGCAATACGAAACATCTCCCAGTCCACGTGATGGAAGCAGTCTTGGAGTGTGGAGTCAGCTTGGTCGGACCAGCGTTGGACAGACCTCAGCGTGGGAGCCTCTTGTTTTAGTTTCTGTCTGTAGGCAGGGATCAACAAAATGGAGTCGTGGTCAGCTTTTCCGAAAGGGGGGCGGGGCAGGGCCTTATATGCGTCGCGGAAGTTAGAGTAACAATGGTCCAAGGTCTTTCCTCCCCTGGTTGCGCAATCGATATGCTGATAAAATTTGGGGAGTCTTGTTTTCAGATTAGCCTTGTTAAAATCCCCAGCTACAATGAATGCAGCCTCCGGATAAATTGTTTCCAGTTTGCAGAGAGTTAAATAAAGTTCGTTCAGAGCCATCGATGTGTCTGCTTGGGGGGGGATATATACGGCTGTGATTATAATCGAAGAGAATTCTCTTGGTAGATAATGCGGTCTACATTTGATTGTGAGGAATTCTAAATCAGGTGAACAGAAGGATTTGAGTTCCTGTATGTTTCTTTCATCGCACCATGTCACGTTAGTCATAAGGCATACGCCCCCGCCCCTCTTTTTACCAGAAAGATGTTTTTTCCTGTCTGCGCGATGCGTGGAGAAACCTGTTGGCTGCACCGCTTCGGATTGCGTCTCTCCAGTAAGCCACGTTTCCGTGAAGCAAAGAACGTTACAGTCTCTGATGTCCCTCTGGAATGCTACCCTTGCTCGGATTTCATCAACCTTGTTGTCAAGAGACTGGACATTGGCAAGAAGAATGCTAGGGAGTGGTGCGCGCTGTGCCCGTCTCCGGAGTCTGACCAGAAGACCGCCTCGTTTCCCTCTCTTTCGGAGTCGTTTTTTTGGGTCGCTGCATAGGATCCACTCCGTTGTCCTGTTTGTAAGGCAGAACACAGGATCCGCGTCGCGAAAAACATATTCTTGGTCGTACTGATGGTGAGTTGATGCTGATCTTATATTCAGTAGTTCTTCTCGACTGTATGTAATGAAACCTAAGATGACCTGGGGTACTAATGTAAGAAATAACACGTAAAAAAACAAAAAACTGCATAGTTTCCTAGGAACGCGAAGCGAGGCGGCCATCTCTGTCGGCGCCGGAAGTAAATCGATGGAGGGAGGAGGGAGGAGAGAGCAGTAGACAGACAGCAGGATGGGGGAGAGAGCAGTAGACAAACAGCAGGAGAGAGGAGGGAGTAGAGAGCAGTTGACAGACAGCAGGAGAGAGGAGAGAGCAGTAGACAGACAGCAGGAGAGAGGAGAGAGCAGTAGACAGACAGCAGGAGAGAGGAGAGAGCAGTAGACAGACAGCAGGAGGGAGGGAGGAGAGAGCAGTAGACAGACAGCAGGAGAGAGGAGAGAGCAGTAGACAGACAGACGGAGGGAGGAGAGAGCAGTAGACAGACAGCAGGAGGGAGGAGGGAGGAGAGAGCAGTAGACAGACAACAGGAGAGAGGAGGGAGGAGAGAGCAGTAGACAGACAGCAGGGGGAGGAGAGAGCAGTAGACAGACAGCAGGAGAGAGGAGAGAGCAGTAGACAGAGCAGGAGGGAGGAGAGAGCAGTAGACAGACAACAGGAGAGAGGAGGAAGGAGAGAGCAGTAGACAGACAGCAGGAGGGAGGAGAGAGCAGTAGACAGACAGCAGGATGGGGGAGAGAGCAGTAGACAAACAGCAGGAGAGAGGAGGGAGTAGAGAGCAGTTGACAGACAGCAGGAGAGAGGAGAGAGCAGTAGACAGACAGCAGGAGAGAGGAGAGAGCAGTAGACAGACAGCAGGAGGGAGGAGAGAGCAGTAGACAGACAGCAGGAGAGAGGAGAGAGCAGTAGACAGACAGACGGAGAGAGGAGGGAGGAGAGAGCAGTAGACAGACAGCAGGAGGGAGGAGGGAGGAGAGAGCAGTAGACAGACAGCAGGAGAGAGGAGAGAGCAGTAGATAGACAGCAGGAGAGAGGAGGAGGGAGGAGAGAGCAGTAGACAGACAGCAGGAGAGAGGAGAGAGCAGTAGACAGACAGCAGGAGACAGGAGAGAGCAGTAGACAGACAGAAGGAGAGAGGAGGGAGGAGAGGGCAGTAGACAGACAGCAGGAGAGAGGAGAGAGCAGTAGACAGACAGCAGGAGAGAGGAGGGAGGAGAGGGCAGTAGACAGACAGCAGGAGAGAGGAGAGACCAGTAGACAGACAGCAGGAGAGAGGAGGGAGGAGAGAGCAGTAGACAGACAGCAGGAGAGAGGAGAGACCAGTAGACAGACAGCAGGAGAGAGGAGGGAGGAGAGAGCAGTAGACAGACAGCAGGAGGGAGGAGAGAGCAGTAGACAGACAGCAGGAGAGAGGAGAGAGCAGTAAACAGACAGCAGGAGAGAGAAGAGAGCCGTAAACAGACAGCAGGAGAGAGGAGAGAGCCGTAGACAGACAGCAGGAGAGAGGAGAGAGCCGTAGACAGACAGCAGGAGAGAGGAGAGAGCAGTAGACAGACAGCAGGAGAGAGGAGGGAGGAGAGAGCAGTAGACAGACAGCAGGAGAGAGGAGAGACCAGTAGACAGACAGCAGGAGAGAGGAGGGAGGAGAGAGCAGTAGACAGACAGCAGGAGGGAGGAGAGAGCAGTAGACAGACAGCAGGAGAGAGGAGAGAGCAGTAAACAGACAGCAGGAGAGAGAAGAGAGCCGTAAACAGACAGCAGGAGAGAGGAGAGAGCCGTAGACAGACAGCATGAGAGAGGAGAGAGCCGTAGACAGACAGCAGGAGAGAGGAGAGAGCCGTAGACAGACAGCATGAGAGAGGAGAGAGCCGTAGACAGACAACAGGAGAGAGGAGGGAGGAGAGAGCCGTAGACAGACAGCAGGAGAGAGGATAGAGCCGTAGACAGACAGCAGGAGAGAGGATAGAGCCGTAGACAGACAGCATGAGAGAGGAGAGAGCCGTAGACAGACAGCAGGAGAGAGGAGAGAGCAGTAAACAGACAGCAGGAGAGAGGAGAGAGCAGTAAACAGACAGCAGGAGAGAGGAGAGAGCAGTAAACAGACAGCAGGAGAGAGGAGAGAGCAGTAAACAGACAGCATGAGAGAGGAGAGAGCCGTAGACAGACAGCAGGAGAGAGGAGGGAGGAGAGAGCCGTAGACAGACAGCAGGAGAGAGGATAGAGCCGTAGACAGACAGCAGGAGAGAGGATAGAGCCGTAGACAGACAGCATGAGAGAGGAGAGAGCCGTAGACAGACAGCAGGAGAGAGGATAGAGCCGTAGACAGACAGCAGGAGAGAGGATAGAGCCGTAGACAGACAGCATGAGAGAGGAGAGAGCCGTAGACAGACAGCAGGAGAGAGGAGAGAGCCGTAGACAGAGCAGGAGGGAGGAGAGAGCAGTAGACAGACAGCAGGAGAGAGGAGAGACCAGTAGACAGACAGCAGGAGAGAGGAGAGAGCCGTAGACAGACAGCAGGAGAGAGGATAGAGCCGTAGACAGACAGCAGGAGAGAGGATAGAGCCGTAGACAGACAGCATGAGAGAGGAGAGAGCCGTAGACAGACAGCAGGAGAGAGGAGAGAGCAGTAAACAGACAGCAGGAGAGAGGAGAGAGCAGTAAACAGACAGCAGGAGAGAGGAGAGAGCAGGAAACAGACAGCAGGAGAGAGGAGAGATTCGTAGACAGACAGCAGGAGAGAGGAGAGACCAGTAGACAGACAGCAGGAGAGAGGAGAGAGCAGTAGACAGACAGCAGGAGAGAGGAGAGAGCCGTAGACAGAGCAGGAGGGAGGAGAGAGCAGTAGACAGACAGCAGGAGAGAGGAGAGACCAGTAGACAGACAGCAGGAGAGAGGAGAGAGCCGTAGACAGACAGCAGGAGAGAGGAGAGAGCCGTAGACAGACAGCATGAGAGAGGAGAGAGCAGTGAGGACGTATGGTAACAGAACACCTGTTTCTCCAGCAACAGTAGGTTGGATGGACGCTCTGCCATCCCCATCCTTCATGTAGAGGAGACATAAAAGTGGCTTTTAATTGATAATTAAATTAGACTAAAGGTTATGTTGGCATGTGTTTTTGTGTGTGAGTGTGCGTGCGTGCTGACATGTGTGTATCTGTATGGGTGTGTGTGTGTGTGTGTGTGTGTGTGTGTGTGTGTGTGTGCGTTGTTGCTTGCTGACATGTGTGTATCTGTATGGGTGTGTATGGGTGTGTGTGTGTGTGTGTGTGTGTGCGTTGTTGCTTGCTGACATGTGTGTATCTGTATGGGTGTGTATGGGTGTGTGTGTGTGTGCGTTGTTGCGTGCTGACATTTGTGTATCTGTATGGGTGTGTGTGCGTGCTGACGTGTGTATCTGTATGGGTGTGTGTGTGTGTGTGTGTACGTGCTGACATGTGTGTATCTGTATGGGTGTGTGTGTGTGTGTGTGTGCGTGCTGACATGTGTGTGTGTGTGTGTGTGTGTGTGCGTGCGTGCTGACATGTGTGTATCTGTATGGGTGTGTGAGTGTGCGTGCGTGCTGACATGTGTGTATCTGTGTGTGTGTGTGTGTGTGTGTGTGTGTGTGTGTGTGTGTGTGTGTGTGTGTGTGTGTGTGTGTGTGTGTGTGTGTGTGTGTGTGTGTGTGTTGACATGTGTGTATCTGTATGGGTGTGTGTGTGTGTGTGTGTGTGTGTGTGTGTGTGTGTGTGTGTGTGTGCGTGCTGACATGTGTGTATCTGTATGGGTGTGTGTGTGTGTGTGTGTGTGTGTGCGTGCTGACATGTGTGTATCTGTATGGGTGTGTGATTGTGCGTGCTGACATGTGTGTATCTCTATGGGTGTGTGAGTGTGCGTGCTGACATGTGTGGATCTCTATGGGTGTGTGAGTGTGCGTGCTGACATGTGTGTATCTCTATGGGTGTGTGAGTGTGCGTGCTGACATGTGTGTATCTCTATGGGTGTGTGAGTGTGCGTGCTGACATGTGTGTATCTCTATGGGTGTGTGTGCAGCGGTGAAGGAGTACGTCACCCAGACACAGCTGCTGCTCTCTCCTCTGTAGTACTATCAGATGTATAATTGAAGGCCCCAGGGGCTAGCCTATAGGAACTGCTTTAATGACCTACTAAAGACAGGCTGCCCCAATGGGCTGAGGGCTGGAGGTAGATAGTGGTTATGGATGAGGAACTTGACTTAAGGGCCATAACGCACTGTAACCCCCTCCCCCTACACCCGCCTTCTCTCTTCAAATTGAACAAGCACTCACCTAGAGCCACCCCCTCGATTCACACAGCTCTGTTGTTCACAGTCACAGCCCCTATTACCAAATGATGCAATCCTGACAGTACACTCTAAAACAAAAATCTAATTGTTTCAACTAATTATTATTAAGTAACTAGTTCCACCGCCTTTTTTTGTTTACTAACATTTTTGGTCCAAGTACACTCACACACCCATAGAGATACACACATGTCAGCACGCACACTCACAAATGAGACAAACATTGAGCAAACATGTCATTTTTACATTTACTGCATTTTTGCCTACGTTTTCTCAAGTTGGAGCAATGTTTGGGTCAATACATTTTTGTTGTTGTTCAGGTAACACTTGGACTGAGAAGTTAAGTAAATGGCTGTGGAAAAAGTCTGTGTCCTTAAAATGTATATAGTATGTATAAGTTGGAAGTAGGAGCCTAAGTGTTGTTGTCCATTAGTTTACTCCAATAAGGGGAGGGGTGGAGGGTTAGGGGTAAATATATATGTATATGGTATATATGTGTACAGTTGAAGTCGGAGGTTTACATACACTTAGGTTGGAGTCATTAAAACTTGTTTTTCAACCACTCCACAAATTTCTTGTTAACAAACTATAGTTTTGGCAAGTCGGTTAGGACATCGACTTTGTGCATGACACAAGTCATTTTTCCAACAATTGTTTACAGACAGATTATTTCACTTATAATTCACTGTATCACAATTCCAGTGGGTTAGAAGTTTACATACACTAAGTTGACTGTGCCTTTAAACAGCTTGGAAAATTCCAGAAAATTATGTCATGGCTTTAGAAGCTTCTGATAGGCTAATTGACATCATTTGAGTCAATTGGAGGTTTACCCGTGGATGTATTTCAAGGCCTACCTTCAAACTCAGTGCCTCTTTGCTTGACATCATGGGAAAATCAAAGGAAATTAGCCAAGACCTCAGAAAAAAAAATGTAGACCTCCACAAGTCTGGTTCATCCTTGGGAGCAATTTCCAAATGCCTGAAGGTACCACGTTCATCTGTACAAACAATAGTATAGTGCAAGTATAAACACCATGGGACCACGCAGCCGTCATGCCGCTCAGGAAGGAGACGCATTCTGTCTCCTAGAGATGAACATACTTTGGTGAGCAAAGTGCAAATCAATCCCAGAACAACAGCAAAGGACCTTGTGAAGATGCTGGAGGAAACAGGTACAAAGGTATCTATATCCACAGTAACACAAGTCCTATATCGATATAACCTGAAAGGCTGCTCGTCAAGGAAGAAGCCACTGCTCCAAAACCGCCACAAAAAAGCCAAACTACGGTTTGCAACTGCACATGGGGAGAAAGATCGTACTTTTTGTAGAAATGTCCTCTGGTCTGATGAAACAAAAATATAACTGTTTGGTCATAATGACCATTGTTATGTTTGGAGGAAAAGGTGGAGGCTTGCAAGCTGAAGAACACCATCCCAACCGTGAAGCACGGGGGTGGCAGCATCATGTTGTGGGGGTGCTTTGCTGCAGGTGGGACTGGTGCACTTCACAAAATAGATGGCATCATGAGGAAAGACAATTATGTGGATATATTGAAGCAACATCTCAAGACATCAGTCAGGAAGTTAAAGCTTGGTCCCAAATGGGTCTTCCAAATGGACAATGACCCCAAGCATACTTCCAAAGTTGTGGCAAAATGTCTTAAGGGCAACAAAGTTAAGGTATTGGAGTGGCCATCACAAGGCCCTGACCTCAATCCTATAAAAAAAATGTGGGCAGAACTGAAAAAGAGTGTGCGAGCAAGGAGGCCTACAAACCTGACTCAGTTACACCAGCTCTGACAGGAGGAATGTGCCAAAATTCACCCAACTTACTGTGGGAAGCTTGTGGAAGGCTACCCGAAACGCTTGACCCAAGTTAAACAAGTTAAAGGCAATGCTACCAAATAGTAATTGAGTGTATGTAAACTTCTGACCCACTGAGAATGTGATGAATTAAATAAAATATTAAATAAATAATTCTCTCTACTATTATTCTGACATTTCACATTTTTTAAATAAAGTGGTGATCCTATCTGACCTAAGACAGGGAATTTTTACTAGGATTAAATGTCAGGAATTGTGAAAAGCTGAGTTTAAAATGTATTTGGCTAAGGTGTATGTAAACATCCGACTTCAACTATAAATATTACTAATATTATGTATAAATATTTAAAATAATATTTTATTTTATATACTATATATATATATATATTTACAAATATATATATAAATATGGGGGATTGGAAATAATTACATTGATGGAAGCCACAATCTATCTGCAATATAAAAGTTGATCTACGCCACAATCTATCTGCAATATTAAAGTTGATCTACCCCCTAAAAACACATGTGGTGGAAGCAGTTATTTTTTTACTGTGTACAAAAAGCAGTTCAATTAAACCATCTCTTTCTCCCTCCCCCTTCAGACCCTGTGGAGATGGAGTACCAGGAAGCCGTCAGTAAGGTGACTCTACAGCAGGTCGTGGGTGATCTGGAGCCCTCCACCGGCTATACCTTCTATGTGAAGGCTTACACGTCCCGCGGAGCCAGCAAGCCCTCTGAGAGCGCCACCGAGAGCACGCTGGGCGAAGGTGTGCCTTGGGAACGCACACACTTTCACACATACACACACACACATAAACGCTCACTTAACTGGTGGTAATTACATGGACCAAAAAAAGGTTTTTATGAGTTGTTTATTGTAAAGGTTCTGTAAAACACCTACAGGAGTCTGTAGTACAGTAGCCACATACCTGACTGAGATATACTGAGAAAGTACTAAAGCCTGACGGCTTGTGTTTAGTTTAATATATCATGTAGGTTATTTTTGTTATGTGGATGTTTAGTGGATTCTAACACCACCGTGTGTGTTTCAGTGCCAGCACCCCCGTCACTGTTCATTAAATTGTTGAACAGCAGTGTGGTGCAGGCGGTGTGGGAGCCATCCTCTAAGATGGGCCAACATGAGGGCTTCAGGCTGTACTACAGGAGGGTCCACACCCCCCTCTTCACCGGACCACTCACCTTCACCCGCAACGTCACCCAGTACAACATCACCCAGCTGGGTGAGACAGGGGGACATGGGCTGGGGGCTGGGGGAAAGGATGATCCATGGAGATGTGTTGAAGGGATTGTTACACGGTCAATGTGTTTAACGTGATGCCTTGAGTGATTGTACATTAGAAGCCAACTCTATTCATATAAGCTATATGTTTCAACTTCTCTCTGTCTCTCTCTCTCTCTCTATCTCTCTTTGTCTCTCTCTCTATCTCTCTCTCTCTATCTCTATCTCTCTCTCTCTCTCTCTCTCTCTCTATCTCTCTCTCTATCTCTCTCTCTCTCTCTGTTCCTCCTCTCCTCAGATCCAACCCTGGTGTATGAGATTAAGGTTCTGGCCTTCAACCAACACGGAGATGGCAACGCCACCATGCGCTTCGTCTCACTGAAGGAGGCTGTGGAGAAATCAGGTGACTTCCTGCCGCACACAAACACAAACACCCACGCAGACCAGGGCTCACACGTCCTGTAATCTTTTCAGAGCAGCGTTGAAGAGGCCTCATGCAGGCTGCTGTTGTGTGTTTACAGCTCTCCGTTTGACTGGATCACTCCATGCTGCCACAGCATTGGTAGTCTGGCTGGCAGCACTAGATTAGATTGTGGGTGTACTGTATGACAGCTCTGTGCTGTGGGCATTGTTTCTCTGTGTGTATGTGTGTGTCACTGTGCTGCGTGGCATAGCTGTTGTCCTTACTGGGCCGTGTGTGTGTGTCTACAGTGCTGAACACCCCCTGTGACTGTGTGAAAGATGAACAGAGCAAGACCTCTACAACCGGAATCATCATCGGCATCCATATAGGAGTCACCTGCATCGTATTCTGCATGCTCTTCCTCATGTTCAGCTACAGGGGGAGGTGAGTATTGGTGCAACAACAAGGGGACTATGTGTGTCTGTGTGGGCTTGATCCTGGCAGGGGGCCTGACGGTGGGTTTTTGTGGGAATTGTGTTCCTCCAGGTTGATGACGTGTAAGACAGTGCAGGCCACCCCCCAGGCCGGGCGTAACATTGCCCTGGAGTTGTCCTCCACCTCCCAGGGGGCCCTGGCCTTAAACGGGGTGAGCAGATCAGGCATGGAAGGGAATGGCAGCCTTGCTGGAAAGAGCAGGGGAGACAGCAACGAGCTGGAGAGACTCTTCTCAGGCCCGTCCCACTGTGGAGACCTAGCAGACAGTTCACGCATGGTGAGTAGAGGGCCTGACACCAAGTCAACTGAAATCAAGTCATAAGAGTTCAATTTATGCTATGAAGTCTAGAATGATGCAATGGGCTAGATTTACGCTAGATTTACGTTAGATTTACGTTAGATTTACATTAGATTGGCCTTTTTCTACAGTTGAAGTCGGAAGTTTACATACACCTTAGAAAAATACATTTAAACTCAGTTTTTCACAATTCCTGACATTTAATCCCAGTAAAAAGTCCCTGTTTTAGGTCAGTTAGGATCACCACTTTATTTTAAGAATGTGAAATGTCAGAATAATAGTAGAGAGAATTATTTATTTCAGCGTTTATTTCTTTCATCACATTCCCAGTGGGTCAGAAGTTTACATGCACTCAACTAGTATTTGGTAGCATTGCCTTTAAATTGTTTAACTTGGGTCAAACGTTTCGGGTAGCCTTCCACAAGCGTCCCACAATAAGTTGGGTGAATTCTGGCCCATTCCTCCTGTCAGAGCTGGTGTAACTGAGTCAGGTTTGTAGGCCTCCTTACTTGCACATGCTTTTTCAGTTCTGCCCACAAATATTCTATAGGACTGAGGTCGGGGCTTTGTGATGGCCACTCCAATACCGTGACTTTGTTGCCCTTAAGACATTTTGCCACAACTTTGGAATTATGCTTGGGGTCATTGTCCATTTGGAAGACCCATTTGCGACCAAGCTTTAACTTCCTGACTGATGTCTTGAGATGTTGCTTCAATATGTCCAAGCCAAGTCAACAAACAGATCACTGACCATCTCGAATCCCACCGTACCTTCTCCGCTGTGCAATCTGGTTTCCGAGCCGGTCACGGGTGCACCTCAGCCACATTCAAGGTGCTAAACGATATCATAACCGCCATCGATAAAAGACAGGACTGTGCAGCCGTCTTCATCGACCTGGCCAAGGCTTTCAACTCTGTCAATCACCATATTCTTATCGGCAGACTAAGTAGCCTCGGTTTTTCTAATGACTGCCTTCCCTGGTTCACCAACTACTTTGCAGACAGTGTTCAGTGTGTCAAATCGGAGGGCATGTTGTCCGGTCCTCTGGCAGTCTCTATGGGGGTGCCACAGGGTTCAATTCTCGGGCTGACTCTTTTCTCTGTATATATCAATGATGTTGCTCTTGCTGCGGGCGATTCCCTGATCCACCTCTACGCAGACGACACCATTCTGTATACACTGCTCAAAAAAATAAAGGGAACACTTAAACAACACAATGTAACCCCAAGTCAATCACACTTCTGTGAAATCCAAACTGTCCACTTAGGAAGCAACACTGATTGACAGTACATTTCACATGCTGTTGTGCAAATGGAATAGACAACAGGTGGAAATTATAGGCAATTAGCAAGACACCCCCAATAAAGGAGTGGTTCTGCAGGTGGCAACCACAGACCACTTCTCAGTTCCTATGCTTCCTGGCTGATGTTTTGGTTACTTTTGAATACTGGTGGTGCTTTCAATCTAGTGGTAGCATGAGACGGAGTCTACAACCCACACAAGTGGCTCGGGTAGTGCAGCTCATCCAGGATGGCACATCAATGCGAGCTGTGACAAGAAAGTTTGCTGTGTCTGTCAGCGTAGTGTCCAGAGCATGGAGGAGCTACCAGGAGACAGGCCAGTACATCAGGAGACGTGGAGGAGGCCGTAGGAGGGCAACAACCCAGCAGCAGGACCGCTACCTCCGCCTTTGTGCAATGAGGAGCAGGAGGAGCACTGCCAGAGCCCTGCAAAAGGACCTCCAGCAGGCCACAAATGTGCATGTGTCTGCTCAAACGGTCAGAAACAGACTCCATGAGGGTGGTATGAGGGCCCGACGTCCACAGGTGGGGGTTGTGCTTACAGCCCAACACCGTGCAGGACGTTTGGCATTTGCCAGAGAACACCAAGATTGGCAAATTCGCCACTGGCGCCCTGAGCTCTTCACAGATGAAAGCAGGTTCACACTGAGCACGTGACAGCCATGACAGAGTCTGGAGACACCGTGGAAAATGTTCTGCTGCCTGCAACATCCTCCAGCATGACCGGTTTGGCGGTGGGTCAGTCATGGTGTGGGGTGGCATTTCTTTGGGGGGCCGCACAGCCCTCCATGTGCTCGAGGTAGCCTGACTGCCATTAGGTACCGAGATGAGATCCTTAGACCCCTTGTGAGACCAGATGCTGGTGCGGTTGGCCCTGGGTTCCTCCTAATGCAAGACAATGCTAGACCTCATGTGACTGGAGTGTGTCAGCAGTTCCTGCAAGAGGAAGGCATTGATGCTATGGACTGGCCCGCCCGTTCCGCAGACCTGAATCCAATTGAGCACATCTGGGACATCATGTCTCGCTCCATCCACTAACGCCACGTTGCACCACAGACTGTCCAGGAGTTGGTGGATGCTTTAGTCCAGGTCTGGGAGGAGATCCCTCAGGAGACCATCCGCCACCTCATCAGGAGCATGCCCAGGCGTTGTAGGGAGGTCATACAGGCACGTGGAGGCCACACACACTACTGAGCCTCATTTTGACTTGTTTTAAGGACATTACATCAACGTTGGATCAGCCTGTAGTGTAGTTTTCCACTGTAATTTTGAGTGTCACTCCAAATCCATGAATATTTCATTCATTCAGATCTAGGATGTGTTATTTTAGTGTTCCCTTAATTTTTTTGAGCAGTGTACTTCTGGCCCTTCCTTGGACACTGTGCTATCTAACCTCCAAACGAGCTTCAATGCCATACAACACTCCTTCCGTGGCCTCCAACTGCTCTTAAACGCTAGTAAAACCAAATGCATGCTTTTCAACCGTTCGCTGCCTGCACCCGCACGCCCGACTAGCATCACCACCCTGGATGGTTCCGACCTAGAATATGTGGACATCTATAAGTACCTAGGTTTCTGGCTAGACTGTAAACTCTCCTTCCAGACTCATATCAAACATCTTCAATCTAAAATCAAATCTAGAGTCGGCTTTCTATTCCGCAACAAAGCCTCCTTCACTCACGCCGCCACACTTACCCTAGTAAAACTGACTATCCTACCGATCCTCGACTTCGGTGATGTCATCTACAAAATAGCTTCCAATACTCTACTCAGCAAACTGGATGCAGTTTATCACAGTGCCATCCGTTTTGTTACTAAAGCACCTTATACCACCCACCACTGCGACCTGTATGCTCTAGTCGGCTTGCCCTCGCTACATATTCGTCGCCAGACCCACTGGCTCCAGGTCATCTACAAGTCCATGCTAGGTAAAGCTCCGCCTTATCTCAGTTCACTGGTCACGATGGCAACACCCACCCGTAGCACGCGCTCCAGCAAGTGTATCTCACTGATCATCCCTAAAGCCAACACCTCATTTGGCCGCCTTTCCTTCCAGTTCTCTGCTGCCTGTGACTGGAACGAATTGCAAAAATCACTGAAGTTGGAGACTTTTATCTCCCTCACCAACTTCAAACATCTGCTATCTGAGCAGCTAATCGATCGCTGCAGCTGTACATAGTCCATCGGTAAATAGCCCACCCAATTTACCTTCCTCATCCCCATACTGTTTTTATTTATTTACTTTTCTGCTCTTTTGCACACCAGTATCTCTACCTGCACATGACCATCTGATCATTTATCACTCCAGTGTTAATCTGCATAATTGTATTTATTCGCCTACCTCCTCATGCCTTTTGCACACAATGTATATAGACTCTCCTTTTTTTCTACTGTGTTATTGACTTGTTAATTGTTTACTCCATGTGTAACTCTGTTGTTGTCTGTTCACACTGCTATGCTTTATCTTGGCCAGGTCGCAGTTGTAAATGAGAACTTGTTCTCAACTAGCCTACCTGGTTAAATAAAGGTGAAATAAAAAAATACAAAAATGTCAACATAATTGTCTTTCCTCATGATGCCATCTATTTTGTGAAGTGCACCAGTCGCTCCTGCAGCAAAGCACCTCCACAAAATTTTGCTGCCACCCCCATGCTTCATGGTTGGGATGGTGTTCTTCAGCTTGTAAGCCTCCCCCTTTTCCCTCCAAACATAACGATGGTCATTATGGCCAAACAGTTATATTTTTGTTTCATCAGACCAGAGGACATTTCTCCAAAAAGTACGATCTTTATCCCCATGTGCAGTTGCAAACCGTAGTTTGGCTTTTTTGTGGCGGTTTTGGAGCAGTGGTTTCTTCCTTGCTGAGCGGCCTTTCAGGTTATGTAGATTTTTGACTTGTTTTACTGTGGATATAGATACTTTTGTACCTGTTTCCTCCAGCATCTTCTAAAGGTCCTGTTGTTCTGGGATTGATTTTCACTTTTCGCACCAAAGTACGTTCATCTCTAGGAGACAGAACACGTCTCCTTCCTGAACGGTATGACGGCTGCGTGGTCCCATGGTGTTTATACTTGCATACTATTGTTTGTACAGATGAACGTGGTACCTTCAGGCGTTTGGAAATTGCTCCCAAGGATGAACCAGACTTGTGGAGGTCCACAATGTTTTTTCTGAGGTCTAGGCTGATTTAGTTAGATTTTCCCATGATGTCAAGCAAAGAGGCACTGAGTTTGAAGGTAGGCCTTGATATACATCCACGGGTAAACCTCCAATTGACTCAAATTATGTCAATTAGCCTATCAGAAGCTTCTAAAGCCATAACATAATTTTCTGGAATTTTCCAAGCTGTTTTAAGGCGCAGTCAACTTAGTGTATGTAAACTTTTGACCCACTGGAATTGTGATACAGTGAATTATAAGTTAAATAATCTGTCTGTAAACAATTGTTGGAAAATGACTTGTGCCATGCACAAAGTAGATGTCCTAACTGACTTGCCAAAACTATAGTTTGTTAACAAGAAATGTGTATAGTGGTTGGAAAACGAGTTTTAATGACTCCAGCCTAAGTGCATGTAAACTTCTGACTTCAACTGTATATTCCCATATTGAAGCTGGAATCGTTAATTGGTGATACTGCAATGGCCGTTAACGATATTACAACAACAACATAGTTACTGCAAACAACTAACACAGTTTTTTCCCTCTGGCATCATTGCACAGGCGGTAGAACAGAACAATTTGTACTGCAATTTTTTCCAGCACAATGCTCCTCACCTCGTCAACAAAACAATAACAACGCCAGTGGGCGGACAGCGGCTCTGTTTCCCCTACTACTCATTCCATCTTTAACTACATTACTGTGTGTGTGTGTGTTTCCAGTTGGATAGATCCCGGATGTCCTGTGCGCTGAACGAGACCCAGTTGTCCACTCTGCCGCTGGTTGACTTCAGCCTTGTGGTGGAGGGGGTCAGAGAGACGCAGTTCCAGAGGCCTCCAGCAGAGGGCCGGGCGGCCAGTGACAGGGCTGTGGCTGGGGTCACCCAGCAGAACCAGACCTGATAGAAGCATGAACGTCAAGTCTGTGACACGGTCACAGTGTCACCTCAGACTCGTATCACACTCAGGTCGACCGAAGTATTTCTTTTCATATTAGATTTTCTTTGTGCAAAGAATTGTATTATTGGTAAGTTAAATAAGTCGCCTCTGGAAAAGTTATAGGGTCTTGGACTCATTCTTGGAGGTGTCCCCGGCCTAGGCTTTTGGTGTGCTTTTGTGATGGACAGCTAGGTTTTAGCTTTGGCAGGTGAATTAAGTGTTCTTGTTTAGTTTTTTTACTTCCTTCATTTTCTGGTTGCCGGCAGCACACAGAATAGATGTCCAGAATGTCTTTGTTATACACTCATCATTTTATCTCATAGTCGAATATGTTTTTATTCCTCTACTATCTCACAAAATGGTTCTAAGTTATTGGTCTTATTTCTACTTTTTCTTTCAATGTCAAAGACTGCTGCCTCCTCTCAGCCTAGCAAGGATTCCACAAACGCATCCAACAAAGACTTAAGGCCTTCTTCCAGTGATTTCATATATTCTCTGTCTCAGGACTTTTCTTTTCAGTGATATCAATGGTTTTTTTATTAGTTCTCGGCCTTCATACAGGTTCTTAACTTGGCTCTGTGAACCTTAGGATTCAACAAAAACCTACCTCAGCCGGAATGAATGTGACGTGGGAAACCTTTTGGATCCGTCTTTTCCCCCTGCGTTCAGTTACTTTTACATGTAGAGCGATCGGTTCGTAAAACACGAGAACAGGTGCCACGCTACCTCAGATGTCAAGAACCGCCGCTCTCCTGCTTGTCGAAGCGGGGGGAAAAAGAAGAAAAAAAATCTAACGGAAAGCACTTCAAAACGCTGAAGTCCACGTTCTACCTCAAGATAACAATGTTGTAGTTGTTCTTTCTTTCATAATGAAACATGTACTTCTGTTGTGAGAGCTCCTGGCTTCCCTCCGTCGATGAATTGCTGTTTGTGGATATGTCAGTACCTCATGCAAGTTGACAGATGATATTGTTGTATGAATTCTACTTGTAAAAGACATTTTTCATAGTTTTCCATCGTGTTTGCGTGAGATATTTTCTCTTTGTTTTATTTGAATCTTAGTTGCTTCTGTTGATTGAAAAGACTGTTAGCGATGCACTGCACTGCCACTAATCATTTCAGGACAATTCTACTGCTATGTGAGAACTGCTGCAGATATTCTGTTGGGCAGGTGAGGATTTAGTTACATTTACACTTGATTGAGACATACATCATATGTGTATTTATGAATGATTGCAGGATGGAATTGTGTGTGTGTGTGTGTGTGTGGGTGTGTGTGTGGTATATGTGGTATATGTGATGTATTTAGATAAATAAGCACAAATGTATCAAAATGTCATTGTAGGCGTTGACAACCACAAATATTAATGTATCTGATATGATCCCAGGTAATTGGCTCTTCAATTGGCAATAGTGTTGTTCTAATCTGATTTTTTTGGGCTCTGCCTGTCACTCACTCCGAGCTGTGGCACAGTGCACTCCTCTTGTTATAGTTCATCAATTCAAATCAATTGTCTTCTGTCATAATAGCCCAGACTTCTCGAGCCTGTCCATCCCAGATCCCTCACTCCATCCCTCCTCCACGCTGACAAATGAAAGTGCTTCAGGAAAACCTTTATCACAGTGCTGCATGCAAATCCAGAGGGAGATGGTTTAACAGGTGGACCACAGGTATTAACTCACAGGTCTGAGTTCAGTGTGCTCATGCTGTCATCTTCCTGAGCAAACACACAGTCAACTTGATGTTATTAGACTTGGATCTGATCCAGGGTCAGATCTGGGAGTACCACCACCACTGCTCCACCTGTTCCTCCAGAACCATGCTCTCTGGATCTGGAGCTTCCCTGAGGCAGAGCCAACCTGAGCCAGGCCAGTACTCTTACGGTAGCCTGGGTTAGGGCCGCTGTCCGACAGACAGCTAGCGGCTCTCTCTACTGTAGAGATAGATCACATTTGAACTCTCACGTAATGGCCTATAGCAGTATTACTCTGGTAACCTACCTCAACCCCGACACGACCGTCCTGCTCTCAGGTTGCTCCCTCTCACACTCTGACCGAAACTTCTATATGTACATAAATATACACCACACACACGTAATGACACACACACTCCTAGGGAAGGGAGGATGTCTTCAGGGCCTTGTGGTAGTGCAGTTGTGTGACAGAAAAACGTTATGCTTAGCTTTTCGTCTTTATGCTTAGCTTTTGTGGATGTGAATATATCACAATTGTTTTTATTACATTTTTGTTGTATTAGAAGCTTTTACGTTTTTGTTTTTTCACTCAGCCTTGAATGTCTTTGAACATGTGTCTGTTATGGACTAATAAACGAGGACATCAAACACTCACTGCAAACTGTAGTATGGCTACTCAGTATAAACTGTAGTATGTCTACTCAGTATAAACTGTAGAATGGCTACTCAGTATAAACTGTAGTACAGCTACTCAGTATAAACTGTAGTATGGCTACTCAGTATAAACTGTAGTACAGCTACTCAGTATAAACTCTAGTATGGCTACTCAGTATAAACTGTAGTACAGCTACTCAGTATAAACTGTAGTATGGCTACTCAGTATAAACTGTAGTACAGCTACTCAGTATAAACTGTAGTATGGCTACTCAGTATAAACTGTAGTATGGCTACTCAGTATAAACTGTAGTATGGCTGGCTACTCAGTATAAACTGTAGTACAGCTACTCAGTATAAACTGTAGTACAGCTACTCAGTATAAACTGTAGTATGGCTACTCAGTATAAACTGTAGTATGGCTACTCAGTATAAACTGTAGTACGGCTACTCAGTATAAACTGTAGTACAGCTACTCAGTATAAACTGTAGTACAGCTACTCACTGCAGACTGTAGTACAGCTACTCACTGCAGACTGTAGTACAGCTACTCAGTATAAACTGTAGTACAGCTACTCAGTATAAACTGTAGTACGGCTACTCACTGCAGACTGTAGTACAGCTACTCACTGCAGACTGTAGTACAGCTACTCACTGCAGACTGTAGTACAGCTACTCAGTATAAACTGTAGTACAGCTACTCACTGCAGACTGTAGTACAGCTACTCAGTATAAACTGTAGTACAGCTACTCAGTATAAACTGTAGTACAGCTACTCAGTATAATTTGTAGTACAGCTACTCAGTATAATTTGTAGTACGGCTACTCAGTATAAACTGTAGTACGGCTACTACTCTTTTACTCCCAGAACCCTCCTCACAGATGATGTGCAGCAACAGGTGTTTCTAAATACAGATAATGAACAGTCACCAGTTCTCTCCCCTGATTTATTGCAAGGGGTTTCTGCAGTTATCATACTCAAATTGTGTTAATAAATGGAGGAACTCTATTAGATATGAAATACTGTACCCTTGATATAAAACATCCCCTGTAAAGGCACACACATATTCCTACCTTCCTAGGATGCAGTCATCGATTGAATTGTAGTCATTTGTTGGTCCAATATGCTTGAGTTAGATCGTTTAGAGCAGCCAGTGCTCTCATCCCTTTGTAGTTGGCTGATTAGAGGAAGTGTGTGCAGCGCTTGGTCCATTCTAGATTTGATATGGTAGCGACACTAGCCTGAAACGGACTGGTTAAATAAATGGGATGTCTGTGTTAAAGCCGGGCTGTAGAACTGTGTTTCTATTAGACTATCTATTGTACAGTTGTAATGCACATTACATTCCAGAGACGTGTGTCAGTGTGTGCTCCTCCGGCAGAGGGTTTTTATTGTGCGATGCAGTAGAAGTTGTTGTTGTTAATGCTTTGCATTGTTGCCGAAAACGTGGAACCAGAACTCACCTGCAGTAATTCTGTACTTTGTGTTTGTTTGTTTCTTCACCGTGCGTTTCTTAAATTGTCTCGCGGGTCTTCATTTATTGTATTGTTATTGTACATGATGGTAGATTTACATTGCAAGTCTTAGTAAACCCTAACGATAGTTGTCAAACTAGCAGAAAGAAATGCCTCAGAAATGTTACATGTGTATTTATGAACTGTTGGTGTAATGTTCTCTCATGTGCGTCTTTAAAAACGTAAAAGATGTTTGTGAGGAGGGGTCTCTCCAGAGAAACCAGAGGTACTTTTTCTTAGTAATTTACGGTTAATTTCCGATGCTGGAAATTGGCCACATCTCATCCCTGATTTGACAGGTTTTAGTGCCATACAGAGCACAACTTATTTACCCTTCACCCAGAATGCCGAGCTGTAAATTGAGGCATCATGTTTACATGATTGATATGATCATGATTCTCCCAGTGCTTTACACTCCTATAGATCAATGTTAAGAGCTGCCCTCTGTGATCAACTGCTGAAGCTGCTCTAGTCTATTCTGACTTATTACCACTCCATTGGCTGGTGAGATGAGATTCTCCCACTATCTATTCTCAGCCCTGCTTCTTCCTCTCGTGAGATTCCCATCCGCTGAGTTTGTTTCTCTGGACAAAGAGAGAGTGGGCTGACTGTGCTCAGGGAACGTCTATCTAATCCTTATGTTGTATTCGTCACAGCGGAACATGGACTGGGCGCTCCACTATGAGAGTCCATGTTATTTAGTACAATCTTCCTCTCACAGTGCTCTGACTGTGCCCTATTCAACCAGTTTAGGGGGAGGGATTGCCTTTTTTGTTTATCGACTAGGCAAATAATCAAGGAGATAATCTCTCCACTTTCACACATACTGAGCAGATAATGGTAATCCTCCATGCATGAAGATGTGTAGCCTCAGTGAGCCACGTATATAGGGATTCATGAATGAAGTTCACAACCACTCTTCTTAGTACGGTTTTGTCTCCTTTTGTCTCTCTTCCTTGCCCCTCTGTAATGCCACCTCTCCCTACACACACACACACACACACACACACACACCAGCGACACACACACAACTTTGTAAAGAAAGGAGTGTTTGTCAGAATTACCCCATTGCCCCAGCTCTCCCCAGAGAGAATCAGGGGAGAGACATTAGCTGGTTTATCTCTGGCCCCACAAGGCTATTGAGAACTGGAGAGTAAACACATCAAACCGGGAATCTGTAAAACAAACATTTTTTCTGTGTGACAATAATGTTACCATTTCAGCTTTTTAAGCCTCTTCATGAAAGGGATTAAATGTTCAACCGTTTTCTCTGTTCTCTAACCCAGCCATGGAAGGCGAGGGGAAACTCTGAAACTACTGCCTGCCATGTTTTTTCCCTGTTGTTTTTTCTTTCTATTTTTGCAAATCCTAATCATGCTAATTTGGACTCCTAATAAGTTAGGAATTCTCTTAACTGGCAGTTGCTGACCAGTGGCCACAAAGGAAATAGTCAAGTATCTACCAAGACTAATATAGACACTTGCACAATCTTGTAGAAGTGATTGTTTGAATTTTAGATAATGTTACTGTAGGAGTAGGTACTCACGGTATGCCATACTGGCCTGATATCTTAAAACAAAGCCTCCCCCCAAACTGGTTTGGGCATGAGTTAGTATCTTAGTAAGATTTGTTACAACACATCTATGAAATATGGTGTGGTGTTGTAGTTACATGAGATACAACTCCAAGTCTGTCCATGTATTCCACATTTTTTGCTCATATTGTAGAAACAGGAGAAAGCAAGCTACATATTGTAGGAGCTTAGCGAAAACGATTACAGTGATATCTCATTGTTGACATGTTTAAAGCCACAGTGGGTGTAACCAACGAACAAGGCCTGTTGAGGGATTGGCCTTTTTGTCATGCTGTAACACCACACAGTTCAGATGTATTGATCTGTTGATATGTGTCGTATTGATCACTGTGGCAACAAATGACTATACTTTTGATTGTAAATGGATTGCATTTCTGATGCTATTATCTCTCAGATATTCTCCCAAGAACGCAATGACTGTACATGGCAGATAATGCTGATTTGAAGATTTTCTAATCATTTGAATTCTTGTAATTTAATGGTGAATTAATGGAATTGTAACTTAAAGCATGTTTGAGATCAGTAGTATATTTGTACCTCTGTCGAGAAACACGTTAAATCCAATGTATTTAAGCATGGCTACAGAGAAAAATAGTTTTTTTTTAAACCATATCTTTCTCAGCTATTCGCAAATGTGCTGTTTCAGCAGATTGCTAAAGTGTTAGTTTATCATTATTGGATTTGTGATGGTGACACTGTGACATTTAGCCATTGGAATAGGGCAAATATTGTCATCTCAACATGGTGCTACTGATGTTTTTATTCCACACCGTTGGTCTACATATTTGATAGTCTGTATTTGCTGCAACTGTTTCTACTCAGAAAGACATTGTTATATAATAATCCTGACTGCTTGTTGATCATCGTCGTACCTGTTATTATAACTCACATTGTCCTGTTTGATCCCTTTTCCACCACTAAGAGATGTAATTGATTTCACCGTCAAACCGTCAAACCGAGTTCATGGTCACTAAACAGTGGAGACAATAAAGCATGAACCTTTTCATACAAACGTTTATTAACATGTTTTCGTGTTAAAGCTGTGCTTTAGAGATGCGTGCGTTTATGGAAATACACACGAAGTATGCACAGCTTTAATCTACAGTACAGACCTGCGTTGTTACGCCATCAAGCAGGGATACGAGAGCTGCTTGTATCTACAGGAAAACTTGTGCCTACTTATTGTAGCTACAGTTGAGCTTACACAGATGGTATTTCTGTCATATTTGATCTCCTCTTACCCAGTTTGGTTGGCAATAATGACTGTATCCCTCCTCACAAACCTGTGGCATTCTCTCCACCAGGCACAGAAGCCACCAGGCACATCGCACAGGGCAAGGGGAAAAGGCTTTCCAATGCAGTTACTATACGTACGACTGTCAAAGTCATTGTTGCTACTGCTACTACCATGCCATTGGGTTATTATATAGCCGCAAAGGTGCTAACCTAAACCAAATGTCAAATACAGTGCCCAGCCAGTTTCTATAGCCTCACTGTACTTTTAATGTGGGGAAGGGCGCCTCGGTTTTTAGTGCTTATGTTGGGTTTGATATAGGGACAGAGATGGTGTGATGAAAATAGCCAGGCTATGGAGAAGGAACTAAGAGAGCACAAACCTGTACAGTATAGTATAATCAGCTGCATATTGTCTGTGGAGAGCTGTTCAATCACGTCTGTCTGTCTGTCTATATGTCTGCTGAGGTCAGTGCCTCTGCCTGCCCTTGTGTCCCACAATCAAATTCAGGTCAATATAAAGTTTTTCCCGTCGGGGATCATTTTTTAGGTGTCCACAAATGTGTGTTCTCTGTGATACAGTATCTGTAGTTGGTCGTGATGGTTGGCCGTGATTCACATGTGTATACATATGTATAATACTGTATGTATGTGTATATGTGTATAAAGACAGACTAGATCTTTTTTTAGTGGGTTTGTATTGTTTTAGAAGTCATTGTGCCACACTGATTAAAGGCAAAAGACGACAACAACAACGGTAATAAACTAGCTCTAGTAATTAAACGGAGAGGTGTGAAGTGTTTCTTACTCTGCGTGTGGATGTGTGTGTGCGCTGGTTGTTTTGGCGACACAATTATCTTCACATTTGTCTCACGTATTATAATTAAGAAATGACGGCCTTCATCAAAAGCACATCCACGCTCATGACACATGCGGTTAAATAAGGCATAGCAGAAAACGGAAACACAAGGTTAACCCTACAGTAGCCTTACAGTACATCGAAGCTGCATCCCACAATGCCTCACATTCTACCATGGTGAACCTCAGTCATGGCATTGATTTATAATACACTCATTACTGTATGCGGATTTCTAATCCCTGCCAATCCAAGAATGTCAGGCTTTAAGAAAGACTAGGAATCTAAATCAAACTCTCTCTGCTTATTTGGGCTGTGAATTATATTCTGAAGCCTGTTTCAGTACTAGTTTCATCATCCAGTTCACTTGCTTAAATGTATTTCCTGGGGAGAAAACCAGCACCAAAACATCTCTATCTAATTAAACACCTTCTTTTACACTCCACTCTTTAATCCTAATTGTAAATTCTAAATCGGAACATATTGTTACCGTAATCCTAAACTTTTAGAATCCCTTACTTTTCAGTACCAAGGAGCTATCCATAATTTATCCGGTTAAGCCATGGATGCCCAGTAAAAAGTGTGTGTAGTGTTTTACTTTGATAAAACATAGGGCACTAAAAATGTACATCTTCACGTGGTAGAAACTGTGTGTACTCGGGCTCGGAAAAGCCGGTGACCTCACAAAATGATATTATCAAGATACTTAGGTGCCGATATACGCTATGTATTGCGATTCTCACAATTCAATATGTAGTGATTCAATACTGTGATTTTGTTGAGATTCGATGTTCCAAACATATTGCTCATCATATCAAATCAAATGTATTTATATAGCCCTTCGTACATCAGCTGATATCTCAAAGTGCTGTACAGAAACCCAGCCTAAAACCCCAAACAGCAAGCAATGCAGGTGTTGAGGCGTGTTGGCTAGGAAAAACTCCATAGAAAGGCCAAAACCTAGGAAGAAACCTAGAGAGGAACCAGGCTAAGAGGGGTGGCCTCTTCTGGCTGTGCCGGGTGGAGATTATAACAGAACATGACCAAGATGTTCAAATGTTCATAAATGACCAGCATGGTCAAATAATAGGTCTGGGATAGGTAGCACGTCCGGTGAACAGGTCAGGATTCCATAGCCGCAGGCAGAACAGTTGAAACTGGAGCAGCAG
The DNA here is from genome assembly GCF_045791955.1 of Oncorhynchus clarkii lewisi. Classification (NCBI taxonomy): domain Eukaryota; kingdom Metazoa; phylum Chordata; class Actinopteri; order Salmoniformes; family Salmonidae; genus Oncorhynchus; species Oncorhynchus clarkii. The sequence goes on along the minus strand of NC_092172.1, from coordinate 13,940,896 downwards.
CACGGCCAGGTAGACTGAGGACAGCAAGGAGTCATCATGCCAGGTAGTCCTGAGGCATGGTCCTAGGGCTCAGGTCCTCTGAGAGAGAGAAAGAAGGAGAGAATTAGAGAGAGAATACTTAAATTCACACAGGACACCGGATAAGACAGGAGAAGTACTCTAGATATAACAAACTGACCCTAGCCCCCCGACACATAAACTACTGCAGTATAAATACTGGCCCCATCCGATGATACCCCCGGACAGGGCCAAACAGGAAGGATATAACCCCACTCACTTTGCCAAAGCACAGCCCCCACACCACTAGAGGGATATCTTCAACCACCAACATACCATCCTGAGACAAGGCCGAGTATAGCCCACAAAGATCTCCGCCACGGCACAACCCAAGGGGAGGCGCCAACCCAGACAGGAAGATCACATCAGTGACTCAACCCACTCAAGTGACGCACCCCTCCTAGGGACGGCATGAAAGAGCACCAGTAAGCCAGTGACTCAGCCCCTGTAATAGGGTTAGAGGCAGAGAATCCCAGTGGAAAGAGGGGAACCGGCCAGGCAGAGACAGCAAGGGCGGTTCGTTGCTCCAGAGCCTTTCCGTTCACCTTCACACTCCTGGGCCAGACTACATTCAATGATATGACCCACTGAAGAGATGAGTCTTCAGTAAAGACTTAAAGGTTGAGACCGAGTTTGCGTCTCTCACATGGGTAGGCAGACCATTCCATAAAAATGGAGATCTATAGGAGAAAGCCCTGCCTCCAGCTGTTTGCTTAGAAATTCTAGGGACAATTAGGAGGCCTGCGTCTTGTGACCATAGCGTACGCGTAGGTATGTACGGCAGGACCAAATCAGAGAGATAGGTAGGAGCAAGCCCATGTTATGCTTTGTAGGTTAGCAGTAAAACCTTGAAATCAGCCCTTGCCTTGACAGGAAGCCAGTGTAGGGAGGCTAGCACTGGAGTAATATGATCAAATGTATTGGTTCCAGTCAGGATTCTAGCAGCCGTATTTAGCACTAACTGAAGTTTATTTAGTGCTTTATCCGGGTAGCCGGAAAGTAGAGCATTGCAGTAGTCTAACCTAGAAGTGACAAAAGCATGGATTAATTTTTCTGCATCATTTTTGGACAGAAGGTTTCTGACATGTCTGCTGAAGAGATCCATGTGAAAATGACTTTTGATCAGTCATAGAAATAAAAGTGCTCCCTATATGAAAAGGTGATGGAGAAAAAGCTATGGAGTTGTTGGTGCAGGTACAGCCAACTACTCCAAAAATAATACTGTGATATTGTCAAAACGATACGATATATCATCAGAAATAAGATCCAGTATGTAACTAAATCGATTTTGTTCCCCATCGCTACTCTATATTAGTCTAAAGTGGTCTGCTATTTGTGTGTATGTACATGTATGTTCCCGAAGCCCCACAGTGTAGACTCACGCTGCCACGCTGTCCCAGTAAGGATATTAACAGTCCTGTTTGGCTGGCTCAGTGGGCCCCCATGGGTATAGTATAGTATGAAATGCATGTGAATGCCCCTGTAATCTGAGGCACCCTGACTCTGCCTCACTCCCTGATGCATGAGATCAATAACAGCACTATGAATAACATTGGCATACACACACACATATATACACACACATTTACACGCAGATATACACACACATATACTCACACACTAACATATGCACACACACACACACATATACACATATATACACACACTCCTCCTGTCTCCATATCTCCCTGCAGTGCTGCCCTGTGGACACGTTTGTGGTGTGGGACAACCCTCTGAGCTGTGTCATTACTGCGTAATTAAAAAATAAAAAAATTCAACTTTATTTAACCAGGTAGGCAAGTTGAGAACAAGTTCTCATTTACAATTGCGTCCTGGCCAAGATAAAGCAAAGCAGTTCGACACATATAACAACACAAAGTAACTCATGGAGTAAAACAAACATACAGTCAATAATACAGTAGAAAATTAATTCTATATACAATGTGAGCAAATGAGGTGAGATAAGCGAGGTAAAGGCAATAAATAGGCCATGGTGGCGAAGTAAATACAATATAGCAATTAAACACTGAAAAGGTAGATTTGCAGTGGAAGAATGTGCAAAGTGGAGATAGAAATAATGGGGTGCAAAGAAGCAAAATAAATAAATAAATACCGTTGGGGGAGAGGTAGTTGTTTGGGCTAAATTATAGATGGGCTATGTACAGGTGCAGTAATCTGTGAGCTGCTCTGACAGCTGGTGCTTAAAGCTAGTGAGGGAGATAAGTGTTTCCAGTTTCAGAGATTTGTGTAGTTCGTTCCAGTCATTGGCAGCAGAGAACTGGAAGGAGAGGCGGCCAAAGGAAGAATTGGTTTTGGGGGTGACCAGAGAGATATACCTGCTGGAGCGCGTGATACAGGTGGGTGCTGCTATAGTGACCAGCGAGCTGAGATAAGGGGGAACTTTACCTAGCAGGATCTTGTAGATGACCTGGAGCCAGTGGGTTTGGCGACGAGTATGAAGCAAGGGCCAGCCAACGAGAGCATACAGGTCGCAGGGTTGTTAACACAGTGTCCAAAGAAGGGCCAGAAGTATACAGAATGGTGTCGTCTGCATAGAGGTGGATCAGAGACTCACCAGCAGCAAGAGCGACATCATTGATGTATACAGAGAAGAGAATCGGTCCAAGAATTGAAACCTGAGGCACCCCCATAGAGACTGCCAGTGGCCCGGACAACAGGCCCTCCGATTTGACACACTGAACTCTATCAGAGAAGTAGTTGGTGAACCAGGCAAGTCATTTGGGGCGGCAGGGTAGCCTAGTGGGTAGAGTGTTGGACTAGTAACCGAAAGGTTGCAAGTTCAAATCCCTGAGCTGACAAGGTACAAATATGTCATTCTGCCCCTGAACAGGCAGTTGACCCACTGTTCCTAGGCTGACATTAAAAATAAGAATTTGTTCTTAACTGACTTGCCTAGTTAAATAAAAAAAATTAAATCATTTGAGAAACCAAGGCTATCGAGTCTGCCGATGAGGATGTGGTGATTGACAGAGTTGAAAGCCTTGGCCAGATCAATGAATACGGCTGCACACTATTATTTCTTATCGATGGCAGTTAAGATATCGTTTAGGACCTTGAGCGTGGCTGAGGTGCACCCATGACCAGCTCTGAAAAAAGGTTGCATAGCGGAGAAGGTATGGTGGGATTCGAAATGGTCGGTAATCTGTTTGTTGACTTGGCTTTCGAAGACCTTAGAAAGGCAGGGTAGGATAGATATAGGTCTGTAGCAGTTTGGGTCAAGATTGTGTCCCCCCTTTGAAGAGGGGGATGACCGCAGCTGCTTTCCAATCTTTGGGAATCTCAGACGACACGAAAGAGAGGTTGAACAGGGATTACAACAATTTCGGCAGATAATTTTAGAAAGAAAGGGTCCAGAATGTCTAGCCCAGCTGATTTGTAGTCGTCTAGATTTTGCAGCTCTTTCAGAACATCAGCTGACTGGATTTGGGAGAAGAAGAAATGGGGAAGGCTTGGGCGAGTTGCTGTGGAGGGGTGCAGTGCTGTTGACCGGGGTAGGGGTAGCCAGGTGGAAAGCATGGCCAGCCGTAAAAAAAATGCATATTGAAATTCTCAATTATAGTGGATTTATCGGTGGTGACAGTGTTTTCTATCCTCAGTGCAGTGGGCAGCTGGGAGGAGGTGTTCTTATTCTCCATGGACTTTACAGTGTTCCAGAACTTTTTTGAGTTTGTGCTGCAGGAAGCAAATTTCTGCTTGAAAAATCTAACCTTGGCTTTTCTAATTGCCTGTGTATATTGGTTTCTAGCTTCCCTGAAAAGTTGCATATTACGGGGGCTGTTTCGATGCTAATGCAGAACGCCATAGGATGATTTTGTGTTGGTTAAGGGCACTCAGGTCTGGACAGAACCAAGGGCTATATCTGTTCCTGGTTCTAAATTTATTGAATGGGGCATGCTTATTTAAGATGGTGAGGAAGGCATTTAACAAAAATAACCAGGCACCCTCTACTGACGGGATGAGGTCAATATCCTTCCAGGATACCCCGGCCAGGTCGATTAGAAAGGCCTGCTCGCTGAAGTGTTTCAGGGAGTGTTTGATAGTGATGAGTGGAGGTGTCCAGAGCACAGCTGCCGGCAGAGGGTGGTGTATAGCAGGTGGCAATGGTGAGAGACTTGTTTTTAGAGAGGTGGAATTTTTAAAAGTAGATGTTCAAATTGTTTGGGTACAGACCTGGATAGTAGGACAGAACTCTGCAGGCTATCTCTGCAGTAGATTGCAACACCGCCCCCTTTGGCCGTTCTATCTTGTCTGAAAATGTTGTGGTTAGGGATGAAGATTTCAGAATTTTTGGTGGTCTTCCTAAGCCAGGATTCAGACACGGCTAGAACATCCGGGTTGGCAGAGTGTGCTAAAGCAGTGAATAAAACAATCTTAGGGAGGAGGCTTCTAATGTTAACATGCATGAAACCAAGGCTATGACAGTTACAGAAGTCATCAAAAGAGAGCGCCTGGGGAATAGGAGTGGAGCTAGGCGCTGCAGGGCCTGGATTAACCTCTACATCACCAGAGGAACAGAGGAGGAGTAGGATAAGGGTACGGCTAAAAGCTATGAGAATTGGTTGTCTAGAATGTCCGGAACAGAGAGTAAAAGGAGGTTTCTAGGGGCGATAAAATAGCTTCAAGGTATATTGTACAGACAAAGGTATGGTAGGATGTGAATACAGTGGAGGTAAACCTAGGTATTGAGTGATGATGAGAGAGATATTGTGACTGTTGAATATGTGACAGTCACAGGAGGCTGGTGTCACCTTCATTGGGGAGGATGGGCTCGTTGTAATGGCTGGAGCGGAATTAGTGGAATGGTTTCAAATACATCAAACACATGGTTTACATGTGGTTGATGCCATTCCATTTGCTCCGTTCTGACCATTATTATGAGCCGTCCTCCCCTCAGCAGCCTCCTGTGATGACAGTGTATATATGGGTGCGTCTGTGTTGTGTATCTGTGTGTGGTGTGTACGTGTGTATGTATCTGTGTGGTGTGTATGTGTAAGTGTGTGTGCTTGCGTACATGTGACTGAGTGTGGTGTGTATGTGTGTGTATCTGTGTGTGGTGTGTGTGTGTATCTGCGTGTGTAAGTGTGTGTGAGAGAGAGTGTGTGAGAGTGTGTGAGAGAGAGTGTGAGAGAGAGAGTGTGTGAGAGAGAGAGTGTGAGAGAGAGAGTGTGTGAGAGAGAGAGTGTGAGAGAGAGAGTGTGTTTGAGAGAGAGAGTGTGTGAGAGAGAGCCCTGCGGCGCTGGTTTCTTCATTATCTCTTGCGATAGTAAATCAGAGAAAACAGGGAGCTGTGTTCACAGGCAGGATGGATGGCCCCTCAACCACATAACAGCACAGAGCTGAGCAGAGCGGCCCAGGCTGGCCATATAAACCAGTGAAACTCTATCCCCGGCCCGGCCGGACCACCTCCACTGGGGGTCAACCATCCCCTCTGACCCCACATAATTTAGACCCGAACTGAGAGAGGGGGACCTCTGCGCTCCCCAAGAGCGCTTCAAGAAGGGGGGTGCAGCTGTCTTTTGGCTCCTCACAACGCACGCCTTTTAGCAGCTCAAAGGGAGCAGTCGAGAGAGAACAGGGTCACAGGTCAGACCAGCCAACTTTCATGCCTGCCTCCCTCTGAAGTTTTCTGCTTTTTTCTCTTTTTTTACTGCTTCCAGATTTCCCAGCCGTAACACACTTCCCAGGTGACTGTGAAGGGGAAACGTACCTCCTCACACATCGCAAATAATCAAAACCATCTTGTCAGCTCCTCTGGTTTTGGAGTGGGTCCTCTGTCTGTGTGTGTGTGTGTGTGTGTGTGTGTGTGCGTGTGCGTGTGCGTGTGCGTGCGCGTGCGTGTGCGTGCGTGTGTGTGTGTCTCTTTCTAATTGTAACTGCATACTAAGCACAGTCGATTTACAGTCATTTTGACCCTTCCCATCCCCTTCGGTTGGTGCTGGACTGACATTTCTTCCCTTTGGTCACGGTGGAGGCATACAGGATTTCAGTGCTAGCTCACATTGTGTCGTGTGTGATGGAGGATGTGTGCATTAACATTGGGAGGTCACAGGAGACGTGGCACTGAACACATTAATGGAGTGACTGTTTCTCCCCAGAAAGGAGGACTGATGTAATTGCAGACCGTGCCGAGGGAATTGCTTTGAAGGAGTAAAATGGCTGCCCCTATAACACACTTCTATGTATTTGCCAGAAGTAAATCTGGTGACCTTTTCAGTGGCAGTGAGTGAATGGCTCACATGCACAGATATGGAATCATATCTCTGACACATGCACTAATCTCTTTCTTTCTCTCTCGCTCTCCCTCCCTCCATCTCCATCTATTCCTCCCTCCCTCTCCATCTCTCTCCCTCTCTCTCCTCCACACACATACAGTACACACAGATCAGCCCCTGAAGGAAGGAAGGAAGGTAGGAAGGAAGGAAGGAAGGGGAGGAGAGCTGCTGTCATTGGGCAAGCAGGCAGGCAGAGATGTCACATCCCCAGAGCGCCTGATGCCTGAGATGTGTGAAGCAGGACAAAGAGGGGAGAGAGAGAGCGAGGGAGAGAGGGGAGGAGCAGGAGGATGAAGAGAAATGACATCTCCAAAAGCACCCATCCGTGAGCCCAGGGAGCCCCTCCCTAATCAAACACATGCAGACAAAGTGAAAGCCAGCAGCCATGGCACCAGTAATAGCTGGGAGATAGAGACGGAGCCCCAGCCTGCTCAGCTGGCTAAGGGACGCGAGCAGCCTTTGTCCCCACAGGAACAGACAAATACATATTTACCTTGCTTTGGCCTTGGAGATGAAAAATAGCTTGGGCATAATGACATGACAAAATATATAATTCATTGTGTGTTTGACTGACTTGGACATGTTCAGTATTGATTTCCATGGGTCTAATCAAACTCCTCTGTGTCAAGGTCAAATCACTGTCTTAGAGAGAGAGAGGGGGCGTTAGAGAGAGAAAACAAGCTAACGCAGCAATCCAGACTGCATGGACAGAGAGAGGGAGATGGGGACCCATGTGGTTGACTCTCTCTCTTCTCTTTTCGATCTGTTTAATCACATGTAGCCATATGGGTGCACAGTGTGCTGCATTAATTAGACCCTAGAGCAGCAGCTCACACACTGACTCACTCGCTAGGCTACTGGTGGAGGAGAGGAGAGGCAGTGTGAGAGAGTCTACCTCCTTCCCAGGAGAAAATGGCTACCCGATCTATTTCAACTGACGGAGCAGCTTTGTTTTTAAGCAGGATCATGGCCACCATCACCACCACCACTACCCCTCAGCTGTGTTGTGAAAGCCGCTGTGCTTGGTTGAACGATTGGCTCAGTTTGTGTGATGGTGTGCTGGTTGCACAGGGGAGACTTGGAGGGAAGCAACAGATTTGATCTGATCTTACTGCTGGGTGGCTCCTGGTCTAATTAAAATAATCTATATTTGAGGAAATGGGAGGTACCTATTATTGTATCGAGCTAGTTGAAAAAGTACAAGTTTGCTTCTGGCCTCAAGGTGCAGAACATTGATTAAAATGATCATTTTTATAATTATCCAGTCCTTAGAAGTCTCACTGTGTGTTAGCTAATTAGACACTATACCAGTGCCTTCATGTTCTGTGTCATGTAAATGGTCAAAATGAAAAATAACAAGTCTCTCGCAAAGGACTTCCTAGACTGCTTCAGATCCTGTCCAATATGGGGTTATACTGCCCTCGTCTGTGTGTGAGCCTTATAATTAACATAGAAGTAAATGTACACAGAGGCAGCCCTAATTCGCAGGTCTATATTTAGCAGTGGCCTGTGTTTGTCAGGTGCTGTGGCCTGTGTTTGTCAGGTGCTGTGGTCTGTGTTTGTCAGGTGCTGTGGCCTGTGTTTGTCAGGTGCTGTGGCCTGTGTTTATCAGGTGCTGTGGTCTGTGTTTGTCAGGTGCTGTGGCCTGTGTTTGTCAGGTGCTGTGGCATGTGTTTGTCAGGTGCTGTGGCCTGTGTTTGTCAGGTGCTGTGGCCTGTGTTTGTCAGGTGCTGTGGCCTGTGTTTGTCAGGTGCTGTGGCCTGTGTTTGTCAGGTGCTGTGGTCTGTGTTTGTCAGGTGCTGTGGCCTGTGTTTTCAGGTGCTGTGGCCTGTGTTTATCAGGTGCTGTGGTCTGTGTTTGTCAGGTGCTGTGGCCTGTGTTTATCAGGTGCTGTGGCATGTGTTTGTCAGGTGCTGTGGCCTGTGTTTATCAGGTGCTGTGGCCTGTGTTTGTCAGGTGCTGTGGCCTGTGTTTATCAGGTGCTGTGGTCTGTGTTTGTCAGGTGCTGTGGCCTGTGTTTGTCAGGTGCTGTGGCCTGTGTTTGTCAGGTGCTGTGGCATGTGTTTGTCAGGTGCTGTAGCCTGTGTTTGTCAGGTGCTGTGGTCTGTGTTTGTCAGGTGCTGTGGTCTGTGTTTGTCAGGTGCTGTAGCCTGTGTTTGTCAGGTGCTGTGGTCTGTGTTTGTCAGGTGCTGTGGCCTGTGTTTGTCAGGTGCTGTAGCCTGTGTTTGTCAGGTGCTGTGGTGTGGTCGTCGATCGGTCCGTTGCTGCTGCATGGTGCCTGACTACAGGTCAGTGTCTCGAATGAAGCCCCTTTCGTGTCTCCTTCAGACTCGCCATGACGCTAATGATCCCTGCTGTCAGTTAGAGGATGGGTCGGCAGGCAGGCTGCTAGTCTGTACTATACTAGCCTAGCCTAGGTTGTTTCCTGTTTGCACTGCCAGACCACTGTAGCCATGGCAGGCATTTCTGAGCCCCATTCTCTCACTGTTTTGTTGGGTGGAACCAATGTAGAGCTCCAAGTATTATGTATGTAAATGTGTACTTCACAGATTATATAAGCCTGTATAAGCACTGCGCGGGGTTAATTACTGAAACAACTAGGGGATGGAGCAGGCACGGGGGTGGGGGGGCTTGTATGTATGTGTGTGTGTGTGTGTGTGTGTGTGTGTGTGTGTGTGTGTGTGTGTGTGTGTGTGTGTGTGTGTGTGTGTGTGTGTGTGTGTGTATATCTGTGCCAGTGTTTGTGTATCTGTGTGTGTTAGTGTTGCGCGCGCGCGCGTGTGTGTGTGTGTGTGTGTGTGTGTGTGTGTGTGTGTGTGTGTGTGTGTGTGTGTGTGTGTGTGTGTGTGTGTGTGTGTGTGTGTGTGTGTGTGTGTGTGTGTGTGTGTGTTCTCTCTTCAGATGTGTATGAGTTTAAGCCATGCACCATGTTAGTCACTGACAGAAACAAAGCTCTGTGGAACTCTACTTGACTAAGTAACGTCTTGGTCAAGCCTCAGCTCTTTCATCTACTGCCACTTTAGATTACGTCTACTGCAGGTTTAGTACTGCACATTAGCCCACCATTTACCCTCCTTACCCCTTTCTGTCTTTCATTTATCTACAGGGATCATGTGTGCATGCATCAGCATTAGAGAGAAAGGTAGAGGGAGAGATGCTGGAATAAAAAGGGATGTGTTCAGACAAAGAGATCATACAGCTAGACTAGGAGGAGAGAGATGCAGAGAGGTAGGGGAATGTGTACAGACAAAGAGAACAGGGAGAGAGAGAGAGAGACAGAGCGAGAGACAGAGAGAGAGAGAGAGAGAGAGAGAGAGAGAGAGAGAGAGAGAGAGAGTGAGAGAGAGAGAGAGGTGTAATGTTTTTCTACCAGTCATCCTATTTCACTGTGTGCACATGTGTAGTTGTCATAGTTGACACTGTGCCAGACCATACAGACTTTGAGCTCTGTCTCCACACCACTGGATAAACACAGCCGCAGGAACACCACGCATAACCTTTCTCAATGGAGCGCCTCATCTTCCCATCTTCCCACAAAGGAGGAAAGAGAGCAGCTTGTCTTCTCTCATCCTTCTATCTTCTTCTCACTGTCTCTGGCAGAACTCACACTCCCTCGCTATCTTTGCCTATTGCTGGCGGTAGCCTGAATGGAATTTTCAGCCAGATTCACACACATTCAGATTCCGGACACTGCTTCAGTGTCTGTGTCTCTGCCTGACCTTTGCTGTTTGCCAAAGCTCTTAGGGTGTTTAGAATTCCAGCGTCTCACGTGTATAGTCCCACAGAGAGCCCTGGTGCCATGGGTGGGCCACTGTCCCAGTTGCTAGGCTGGTGAGGTAGAGGCTGGAGCCAGGGGCCAAAGCTGGGGGCGAGGCTGGGAAGCGAGCAGGGATTCTGGGGGTCATGGGGATAAATGGGCGATACGGGTCAGTATTTGCCCAGCTGTCTCCAGGGCCAGTTGAAGAGGGAGGGACAGTTAGAGAGTTGAGGACGGAAGGGGGTTTAGGAGGGAGTGGGCGTAGGAAGGGATAGTTAGAGGGGTGAGGACGGAGTGGGGCGAGGACATAAGGGAGGGGGGGGTATAGAGGGGTACAGTTAAAGGAGTGAGGACGGAGGGGGGTGTAGAGGGGGTGGGGCGTAGAGAGGGATATTTAAAGGGGTGAGAAGAGAGGGGGGTGTAGGGGTTGGGTGGCGTAGGGAGGAATAGTTTGAGGGGTGAGGACGGAGGGGGGTGTAGGAGTTGGGTGGGGTGCGTAGGGAGGAATAGTTAGAGGGGTGAGGACGGAGGGGGGTGTAGGGGTTGGGTGGCGTAGGGAGGAATAGTTTGAGGGGTGAGGACAGAGGGGGGTGTAGGGGTTGGGTGGGGGGCGTAGGGAGGGATAGTTAGAGGGGTGAGGACAGAGGGGGGTGTAGGGGTTGGGTGGGGGCGTAGAGAGGGATAGTTACAGGGGCGAGGAGAGAGAGGGGTGTAGGGGTTGGGTGGCGTAGGGAGGAATAGTTTGAGGGGTGAGGACGGAGGGGTGTGTAGGGGTTGGGTGGGGGGCGTAGGGAGGAATAGTTAGAGGGGTGAGGACGGAGGGGGGTGTAGGGGTTGGGTGGCGTAGGGAGGAATAGTTTGAGGGGTGAGGACGGAGGGGGGTGTAGGGGTTGGGTGGGGGGCGTAGGGAGGAATAGTTAGAGGGGTGAGGACGGAGGGGGGTGTAGGGGTTGGGTGGCGTAGGGAGGAATAGTTTGAGGGGTGAGGACGGAGGGGGGTGTAGGGGTTGGGTGGGGGGCGTAGGGAGGGATAGTTAGAGGGGTGAGGACAGAGGGGGGTGTAGGGGTTGGGTGGGGGGCGTAGGGAGGAATATTTAGAGGGGTGAGGACGGAGGGGGGTTTAGGGGTTGGGTGGGGGGCGTAGGGAGGAATAGTTAGAGGGGTGAGGACGGAGGGGGGTGTATGGGTTGGGTGGGGGGCGTAGGGAGGAATAGTTAGAGGGGTGAGGACAGAGGGGGGTGTAGGGGTAGGGGGGCGTAGGGAGGAATAGTTAGAGGGGTGAGGACGGAGGGGGGTGTAGGGGTTGGGTGGGGGGCGTAGGGAGGGATAGTTAGAGGGTTGAGGACGGAGGGGGGTGTAGGGGTTGGGTGGGGGGCGTAGGGAGGAATAGTTAGAGGGGTGAGGACGGAGGGGGGTGTAGGGGTTGGGTGGGGGGCGTAGGGAGGAATAGTTAGAGGGGTGAGGACGGAGGGGGGTGTAGGGGTTGGGTGGGGGGCGTAGGGAGGAATAGTTAGAGGGGTGAGGACAGAGGGGGGTGTAGGGGTAGGGGGGCGTAGGGAGGAATAGTTAGAGGGGTGAGGACGGAGGGGGGTGTAGGGGTTGGGTGGGGGGCGTAGGGAGGGATAGTTAGAGGGTTGAGGACGGAGGGGGGTGTAGGGGTTGGGTGGGGGGCGTAGGGAGGAATAGTTAGAGGGGTGAGGACGGAGGGGGGTGTAGGGGTTGGGTGGCGTACGGAGGAATAGTTTGAGGGGTGAGGACGGAGGGGGGTGTAGGGGTTGGGTGGGGGGCGTAGGGAGGGATAGTTAGAGGGTTGAGGACGGAGGGGGGTGTAGGGGTTGGGTGGGTGGCGTAGGGAGGAATAGTTAGAGGGGTGAGGACGGAGGGGGGTGTAGGGGTTGGGTGGGGGGCGTAGGGAGGGATAGTTTGAGGGTTGAGGACGGAGGGGGGTGTAGGGGTTGGGTGGCGTAGGGAGGAATAGTTTGAGGGTTGAGGACAGAGGGGGGTGTAGGGGTTGGGTGGGGGGCGTAGGGAGGGATAGTTAGAGGGGTGAGGACGGAGGGGGGTGTAGGGGTTGGGGGGCGTAGGGAGGAATAGTTAGAGGGGTGAGGACGGAGGGGGGTGTAGGGGTTGGATGGGGGGCGTAGGGAGGAATAGTTAGAGGGGTGAGGACAGAGGGGGGTGTAGGGGTAGGGGGGCGTAGGGAGGGATAGTTAGAGGGGTGAGGATGGAGGGGGGTGTGGGGGGGGGGGTTTGGAGGTGGACAGGGAGTGGTCTTTTCTCTGATAAATCACAGAAGACAAAGTGGTGGGATGAGGCCCGTGTCTTACATCACGACGGGGGAGGGGTTTGGGGGTTGGGGTGGAATGTGTGGAGGGGTTAGCTGGCCCTGTGATGTTCAGAGGAGAATGCAGCTGTATCAGTTTCAGAGCGCGCCCACCCTCTCTTTACCCTCCTCCACTGTTCCCTGTCCTGCAGGGGCTCCTGGCCTTGTGTTTCCACTCTAATGCCTTCCTCATCCACAGACACTGTAATCCCCCCGTCCCACGGGAATGTCATCCCCCCCGGTCGTCTTGACCAGGCAAATTCTCCCCTGTCTGTTTTCTTTTATTTCCAGAATGCAAAATTGAAAACTTAAGACCACCACCTCAGTTGCAGTGACATATCACTTTGTTGGCCGTCGCCAACCGATGAAGACCATGGTCCCCAGGAGTGTGATTGCATTAGCATGGCCTGGCAGGCAGGGCTCACCTGTGGTATGACGATTTAGGCTGTGTTCTGATGCCAACAGAAATGTGCTTTACACATCTCATGTATATATTTATTTACCCCCCAGTCACGGGGTGACCTCTGGACACTTGCTCTCATCCCTCCATCTCTCCCTCTCCCCGCTCCCCCCTCCTCCCTCTCCCTCTTTCCCTCTATCCTTCCTTCCATCTATTCCTCCATCCCTCCCTCCAGTGCTTAATTTGAGCCAGCTCGTACCGGAACAAGATTCGTAACCTCTCTGATTTGACTTTATTTGTTCCGGGCACCTATTTTCTCAGATCCGGTCCCTCTGGCGGCACGACTTGACATGGGGAGAGTCATTGTGGGAGGTTTTGAAAACTAAGGTAGGACATTTTTTTTCCTTCACCTTCACAGCACAGAACAAGTTTGTAATCTGAATATGTGCTTCATATTATCACGTATGCAGGAGGCCTATATATTCTCATATGTGTGTTCTGCTGTAGCCTACATTGATTTAGTTTATTTGAACTTATATTCCGATATTGTGATATTTGTTTGACTGCTACATTGATGTCTTGAAAATGATATGAAATGTGTGTCTTCTGAACCCCACAGCTGAGTCTGTGTACATATGGTGGGTGTTCTGCAGTCTTCAAATGTTGCTGTACGTTGATATAAGAAATGTGGACTTGTGTAAGCCACGCAGCTATACTCAAGTATGTGTGCAGTGACGTATAAAATGCTTTGAAATAATTAGCACCTTGGAGAGTGCTGTTTCACCACCATAGATAATAGGCTACTTGGAGTGTACTGTTTCACCACCATAGATAGTAGCCTACTTGGAGAGTGCTGTTTCACCACCATAGATAGTAGGCTACTTGGAGAGTGCTGTTTCACCACCATAGATAGTAGGCTACTTGGAGAGTGCTGTTTCACCACCATAGATAGTAGGCTACTTGGAGAGTGCTGTTTCACCACCGTAGATAGTAGGCTACTTGAAGAGTGCTGTTTCACCACCATAGATAGTAGGCTACTTGAAGAGTGCTGTTTCACCACCATAGATAGTAAATCAAATCAAATCAAATCAAATCAAATCAAATTTTATTTGTCACATACACATGGTTAGCAGATGTTAATGCGAGTGTAGCGAAATGCTTGTGCTTCTAGTTCCGACAATGCAGTAATAACAAGTAATCTAACTAACAATTCCAAAACTACTGTCTTGTACACAGTGTAAGGGGATAAAGAATATGTACATAAGGATATATGAATGAGTGATGGTACAGAGCAGCATAGGCAAGATACAGTAGATGGTATCGAGTACAGTATGTACAAATGAGATGAGTATGTAAACAAAGTGGCATAGTTTAAAGTGGCTACTGATACATGTATTACATGAGGATACAGTCGATGATATAGAGTACAGTATATACGTATGCATATGAGATGAATAATGTAGGGTAAGTAACATTATATAAGGTAGCATTGTTTAAAGTGGCTAGTGATATATTTACATCATTTCCCATCAATTCCCATTATTAAAGTGGCTGGAGTTGAGTCAGTGTCAGTGTGTTGGCAGCAGCCATTCAGTGTTAGTGGTGGCTGTTTAACAGTCTGATGGCCTTGAGATAGAAGCTGTTTCTCAGTCTCTCGGTCCCAGCTTTGATGCACCTGTACTGACCTCGCCTTCTGGATGATAGCGGGGTGAACAGGCAGTGGCTCGGGTGGTTGATGTCCTTGATGATCTTTATGGCCGTCCTGTGACATCGGGTGGTGTAGGTGTCCTGGAGGGCAGGTAGTTTGCCCCCGGTGATGCGTTGTGCAGACCTCACTACCCTCTGGAGAGCCTTACGGTTGAGGGCGGTGCAGTTGCCATACCAGGCGGTGATACAGCCCACCAGGATGCTCTCGATTGTGCATCTGTAGAAGTTTGTGAGTGCTTTTGGTGACAAGCCGAATTTCTTCAGCCTCCTGAGGTTGAAGAGGCGCTGCTGCGCCTTCTTCACGATGCTGTCTGTGTGAGTGGACCAATTCAGTTTGTCTGTGATGTGTATGCCGAGGAACTTAAAACTTGCTACCCTCTCCACTACTGTTCCATCGATGTGGATAGGGGGGTGTTCCCTCTGCTGTTTCCTGAAGTCCACAATCATCTCCTTAGTTTTGTTGACGTTGAGTGTGAGGTTATTTTCCTGACACCACACTCCGAGGGCCCTCACCTCCTCCCTGTAGGCCGTCTCGTCGTTGTTGGTAATCAAGCCTACCACTGTTGTGTCGTCCGCAAACTTGATGATTGAGTTGGAGGCGTGCGTGGCCACGCAGTCGTGGGTGAACAGGGAGTACAGGAGAGGGCTCAGAACGCACCCTTGTGGGGCCCCAGTGTTGAGGATCAGCGGGGAGGAGATGTTGTTGCCTACCCTCACCACCTGGGGGCGGCCCGTCAGGAAGTCCAGTACCCAGTTGCACAGGGCGGGGTCGAGACCCAGGGTCTCGAGCTTGATGACGAGCTTGGAGGGTACTATGGTGTTGATGTAGTAGGCTACTTGAAGAGTGCTGTTTCACCACCATAGATAGTAGGCTACTTGGAGAGTGCTGTTCCACCACCATAGATAGTAGGCTACTTGGAGAGTGCTGTTTCACCACCATAGATAGTAGGCTACTTGAAGAGTGCTGTTTCACCACCATAGATAATCGGCTACTTGAAGAGTGCTGTTTCACCACCATAGATAGTAGGCTACTTGGAGAGTGCTGTTTCACCACCATAGATAGTAGGCTACTTGGAGAGTACTGTTTCACCACCATAGATAGTAGGCTACTTGAAGAGTGCTGTTTCACCACCATAGATAGTAGGCTACTTGGAGAGTGCTGTTTCACCACCATAGATAGTAGGCTACTTAGAGAGTGTTGTTTCACCACCATAGATAGTAGGCTACTTGGAGAGTGCTGTTTCACCACCATAGATAGTAGGCTACTTGGAGATTGCTGTTTCACCACCATAGATAGTAGGCTACTTGGAGAGTGTTGTTTCACCACCATAGATAATAGGCTACTTGGAGAGTGTTGTTTCACCACCATAGATAGTAGGCTACTTGAAGAGTGCTGTTTCACCACCATAGATAGTAGGCTACTTGAAGAGTGCTATTTCACCACCATAGATAGTAGGCTACTTGGAGAGTGCTGTTTCACCACCATAGATAATAGGCTACTTGGAGAGTGCTGTTTCACCACCATAGATAATAGGCTACTTGGAGAGTGCTGTTTCACCACCATAGATAATAGGCTACTTGGAGAGTGCTGTTTCACCACCATAGATAGTAGGTTACTTGGAGAGTACTGTTTCACCACCATAGATAGTAGGCTACTTGAAGAGTGCTGTTTCACCACCATAGATAGTAGGCTACTTGGAGAGTGCTGTTTCACCACCATAGATAGTAGGCTACTTAGAGAGTGTTGTTTCACCACCATAGATAGTAGGCTACTTGGAGAGTGCTGTTTCACCACCATAGATAGTAGGCTACTTGGAGAGTGCTGTTTCACCACCATAGATAGTAGGCTACTTGGAGAGTGTTGTTTCACCACCATAGATAATAGGCTACTTGGAGAGTGTTGTTTCACCACCATAGATAGTAGGCTACTTGAAGAGTGCTGTTTCACCACCATAGATAGTAGGCTACTTGAAGAGTGCTATTTCACCACCATAGATAGTAGGCTACTTGGAGAGTGCTGTTTCACCACCATAGATAATAGGCTACTTGGAGAGTGCTGTTTCACCACCATAGATAATAGGCTACTTGGAGAGTGCTGTTTCACCACCATAGATAGTAGGCTACTTGGAGAGTGCTGTTTCACCACCATAGATAGTAGGCTACTTGGAGAGTACTGTTTCACCACCATAGATAGTAGGCTACTTGAAGAGTGCTGTTTCACCACCATAGATAGTAGGCTACTTGGAGAGTGCTGTTTCACCACCATAGATAGTAGGCTACTTAGAGAGTGTTGTTTCACCACCATAGATAGTAGGCTACTTGGAGAGTGCTGTTTCACCACCATAGATAGTAGGCTACTTGGAGATTGCTGTTTCACCACCATAGATAGTAGGCTACTTGGAGAGTGTTGTTTCACCACCATAGATAATAGGCTACTTGGAGAGTGTTGTTTCACCACCATAGATAGTAGGCTACTTGAAGAGTGCTGTTTCACCACCATAGATAGTAGGCTACTTGAAGAGTGCTATTTCACCACCATAGATAGTAGGCTACTTGGAGAGTGCTGTTTCACCACCATAGATAATAGGCTACTTGGAGAGTGCTGTTTCACCACCATAGATAATAGGCTACTTGGAGAGTGCTGTTTCACCACCATAGATAATAGGCTACTTGGAGAGTGCTGTTTCACCACCATAGATAGTAGGTTACTTGGAGAGTACTGTTTCACCACCATAGATAGTAGGCTACTTGAAGAGTGCTGTTTCACCACCATAGATAGTAGGCTACTTGGAGAGTGCTGTTTCACCACCATAGATAGTAGGCTACTTAGAGAGTGTTGTTTCACCACCATAGATAGTAGGCTACTTGGAGAGTGCTGTTTCACCACCATAGATAGTAGGCTACTTGGAGAGTGCTGTTTCACCACCATAGATAGTAGGCTACTTGGAGAGTGTTGTTTCACCACCATAGATAATAGGCTACTTGGAGAGTGTTGTTTCACCACCATAGATAGTAGGCTACTTGAAGAGTGCTGTTTCACCACCATAGATAGTAGGCTACTTGAAGAGTGCTATTTCACCACCATAGATAGTAGGCTACTTGGAGAGTGCTGTTTCACCACCATAGATAGTAGGCTACTTGAAGAGTGCTGTTTCACCACCATAGATAGTAGGCTACTTGAAGAGTGCTGTTTCACCACCATAGATAGTAGGCTACTTGGAGAGTGCTGTTTCACCACCATAGATAGTAGGCTACTTGGAGAGTACTGTTTCACCACCATAGATAGTAGGCTACTTGGCTGCTACGTTGTGTTTGACACTCCCCCCCCCCCCCCCCCCCCCCCTCACACGATGTGTTCCAGTACCTCACGAATTACAAATTAAGCACTGACTCCCTCCATCCTTCCATCCATCCCTCCATCCCTCTATCTCCCTCCCTCCCTCTATCTATCCCTCCATCCCGTAGTTCCTCCCTCCTTCCATCTCTCCATTCCTTCATCTCCCTCCCTCCCTCTATCCTTCCCTCAATCCATCCATCTATCTCTCCCTCCCTCCATCCCATAGTCCCTCCTTCCTTCCTTCCTTCCTTCCTTCCTTCCTTCCTTCCTTCCTTCCTTCCTTCCTTCCTTCCTTCCTTCCTTCCTTCCCTCCCTCCCTCTCATCCTCTCTTCAGCCCCAGGTCGTATGGATGTTTAATAGTGGGACCAGCGCTGCTGAATAAAACCAAGCCAACATGATCTGACATACTCACTCAGATAGAATGACTTCCACTGTAGGTTCCAAGGTTTTGTGTATAAACATATACAGAACATACAATAAACACCCATAGTCACTGACATGTTAGATAATATGATACATGCTGGTGACTGGTTACTCCTTTTTTATTTTACTGACACACTAACCATAAAAACCCTTGTCTGTAAATAGTCGTTACTCACCTCATCTATGGCTATCTCGTCACTTTTGGTTTATTTAGACTTTCCACTTATTGTCATAGACTTACAGTGGTCTGTAGATGTCCTCCAGAGTGATGGAATGAGAATGTGTTGTTGGTGTTGATGTGTGTGTCTCCATCTCTCTATCGCTGTCTAGAGGCAGGGGGTTCAGTCCTGGGGGTCTGAGAGAATCCCAGAGAGCAGAGAGCTAATCCCCAGCCTGGGACTGAAGAGTGGAGACTGGTGAGAGCCTGGAGGGGAGCTGTTGTTGTTGGACGATGAGGTAAGGAGAAGGAGAGCCCTTCTGCCCTGGGTTCTGTGTTTAATCACATGGCTTTACCCATGGATCAGTGGAGTGATGCTATTGCTGCTGATTGCATCATCCACATTCACAGGGTGCGGTGTGAGGGCTGGATAGGGGGTTATGATGTTATTATAGAGCAGGGATCATCCACTAGATTCAGCCGCGGGCCAAATTTTTCTTGAGCAGATGTTCATGGGGTCAGAACATAATTACAAATCATTTGTAGACTGCAAATTGACCGTAAGATGCCCAACCAGATATAATATTTGATTATAACAATCATTTCAAACCTTGCTTACATTTGTATACAATCACATATCTCTCTATTATGCGTGGGAATAGTTGGGAACAGATTTGCAAGATTAAAATCAGTTGGAGCTGATTTCTTGGTGTTTTAATCCATTAACATGACCATCTCCCTGTCCAGCCTGAGCTTCCAGTCTGGTGACCATGAACAGGTGGTCAAGGGCCAAAATACCAGGGAACACAACACTGAGATCTTATTAGTTAAGAGGAGGAAGCGCTAATTGAATCCCTGTAATTAAGCACAGAGGGCCCTTGGAGATTTTATGCATATTCTGTAATCAAGTTCAATAGGCTACATCTGTCGGCACAAGCTATGAAACATAAAACTATGAAATTATGACTTCATTTACTTTTTTCTCTCTTGGTCCTGCACCTATAAAAATAGCTCTACACCACTCCTCACAGCAAAACATTTTAGAGGATCCCTCTTGATGGCAGATCATTTTCTTTTTCATTTTAAAGTATATTTTCTGCAGTTCTACACGTTACCATGGGGCGGAGAGAAAATGTTGCAATTTTCTAACACATTTCATGCTACTCAACACATTTTTCCATGGGGCAGAGTGAATTCTTTTTCAGTTTTAAAGCTAATTTCCTGCAATGCTACTCATTTTGATATGACTTATGACATGTTAAATGTTCATGTTAATGTTGTCTGATGAGAGTGACTAACAAAAGGTCAGGGCCCCTGGGCACGTGCCCTGTGTGCCTGGTTGGTATTCGGCCATGATTACTACAAGTTTAGATAGCTGGCTAGACAAATTTACCAATATAACAATTGGTAGCTGACTTTGCTAATTGAGTGACTAACAGTGACTGACATAACAAGATAAAAACTGCTGATGCACAACCACATTTAGAAATTGCACCTTGTGTATTCTACTATTCTAACTCTCAACAGTAGGTTGAGACCCCGACTAGGTCGGGGCCCCTTAGCAGCCTGGGGCCCTAAGCGACTGCTTATGTCGCTTATGCCTGGTGCCGGCCCTGCACATGGGGCTGACTAACTGACCTGAGGACAGGGGGAAGGACAGGAAGGGCACTCAGGGTCAGCGCTTATGTAGCTGAGTGGTGGATTGCTTTCATAACAACCTTTCTCTGTGACTAGCTCAATCTATCTTCTGCTACTGTACAGATTGGCAATAAGCCTCCTAACCTGCCCCCATTGTTAGATCAGCAGAGGAGAAGAGATTCATTTAATTTCTCTTTCGATGGTTTTAACCTGTACTGATAGTCTCCCGTTTGTTGATGAATGTCCAAGAGTTCATACCAGCGGGAGCTGCTCATTGGACAGACAGGGAAGAAAGACACTGCCATCTGCTGGACGGTCAACCGCAGACACCGTACTCAGGACTCATCACTAGCAGGCAGGATGATTATCGCTCGCTTCCCCTTCCCCCAAAACTTGAGTTACTGTAATACAGACCTTTCCTCAGCTTTACATTGTTCACACTCCTAGAGAGAGGATCTCTTATTGTCTTGCATGATTGCAAATGATTGATCGGCATCGCACAGGCTTTGACCAACTCTTTTCATCATTCTCTCTGTCGCGTCTCTCTTGAGTCAGTCATGCAGAGCTGATTCTCTGTTTAATTCTCTGCGGAACATCCTTCCCCTACGCTTCTGCTACAAATCTGCTCCATGCAAAGGTAGCAACACAGCCACTCACACACCTAAGGAGCCCACACTGAGCTTCCCAGTGGTTCCGTAGTCTTTGTTCTCTGTAGGTCTGTCCCTGTGCTGTGACTCAGAGTGTTGTGCTGCTAAGGGAGGCCTGATTAGAGGAGTACAAGCCTTGCTGGGGTTGTTTATCGATGCGCAGGGCTCAAGTCAACGCCGGAGGACTGTCAGCTATACTCAGTGGCGCAGTCAATCACTGGCCAGGGAGCCTGGACAATGGCTTCTGCTGGACACACACACACATACAGTATGCACTGACCCCCCCCCCCCCCCCTTTCATCGTACAAACAAACAGGAGGAACAGTCTCCTGTCCTCAATAAATGAGAATGTTACACAGTACAGCTTCCTAACCCAGCACCTGTGGAAACTATACAGTCTGTTCTGAGCCGGAGGACACCCTAATACACGTCTTTGTCACCACAGTTGTCTGTGGTTCTGCTTCTTCACCTGGCTGGCTGCAGCTGGTATTGGTTAACAGACACTCACAGGGCTTGAAGGAGATCATTTGAGACTTGTGCTCAGACCATGCACCAAATCAATATCTGGGGATTTGTCAACACTCCTGCGAGGAAGCATGCAGCTATCTCTCCGGCCTGGCCTCATCACATCACCTGCTCTGTTCCAACAGCCACAGCTGGCTGATGGCTCTGCCTGCCTGGTGTCTGACTGGTTTGTGTAAGTGATTTGGCCAAGGTTCCACTGTAATAAGAAGCAGGGGATGGTTGCCTAGTTCAGGCCATCCTTCCCTTTCCACTCCCTCTCTCCTCCGTCCTCCCTCCCTCCTGTTGTGTCTCTCAGCATTAGTGTGCTGCGGTGGTGAGGTCGCGGGGACTGTGTTGGTAATGAGAAGCCTGGATCCTCACTCCAAACAAGCTGTTATTTATTTCCCCTCTGATTCGCCACCGACGCACATAAAGCAGCAGAGCACTGGATGTCTGTACATCTGTGTGTGTGTGTGTGTGTGTGTGTGTGTGCGTGTGTGCGTGCGTGCGTGCGTGTGTGTGTGTGTGTGTGTGTGTGCGTGTGTCTGTGAGCACTACACATGTATGTATGTGTGTGTGAGCATGTGTGCAAGAGAGAGTAAGTGGAGAAGATTCTTTGGAAATATTTCAATATTGAAAAGATGAATATGGCGAGATGTGCTTTAAAAAAGAATGGTCCCTCCTCTCACATCACAATCACAGAGATCCTGTACCTTCCTTCAATTATAATTTTTTATTTTACCTTTATTTAACTAGGCAAGTCAGTTAAGAAAAAAAATCTTATTTTCAATGACGGCCTAGGAATTATCATCACAATCTACTGTAATTTCAGACGGAGGCCTTGAATTATACATCATGCATAACATAACCATCGCTCCTGGAGATGGAAAGTAGGAATTTAAAGCCTCCCTACTCACTACTTCACAGTATACAATATATAATGGATATCCATATACTGCTACCACAAAGCAGTTCACGGCAATCTGTCCTCGATACACGGGATGAGACCTCGGGAGTCATCTGTGTTACATTACATCCTGATGTAAAATATCAACAGTGAGGCTGCAGGCATACAATTGCATTTTAAAATGGGCATGCGACTGAGGAAATGTATTGGTTTAAATGTGCTGGGAAATGGAAAAACATCTCATTGCAATCCAGGTCTGTGTGTGTGTGTGTGTGTTAGTGTGTGTGTGTGTGTGTGTGTGTGTGTGTGTGTGTGTGTGTGTGTGTGTGTGTGTGTATGTGTGTGTGTGTGTGTGTGTGTGTGTGTGTGTGTGTGTGTGTGTGTGTGTGTGTGTGGTGTCTGCATTTCTGTTGATGTATACATACTGAATGTCATATGGTAGCTGTGAGATTGCAAATGTATCAGTGTTCTGATCTCCACAGAGTATTACCAGGAGAATCAGCCAGCAACCTGATTACTGCCCTGTGGATGTGGTGAAGTGGTGGGCTTCTATTCACTCGAGATTTGACGGGCGTGTCCTCTCCGACACACACAGACACACAGACACACACAAACACAGAAACACATGGAAATGTGTGTCAACATAAGAAGTTGCTCTGCATTGATTTAAACCAGTCTCCTCCGTGTTTCATCTTCAGCAGTGAGCACAGCAGGGTTTAGATCTAACAGTTCTCATATTGCACTACGAGACAGAGTTCACCAGCCAGCTTTAATATGAAAAATCTGCTGATGTTTGCGACCTCTTTTATTATTATTCTAATTTGCTTTTCAATAACTGCAGTGTGACATGTTGTTTGGCGAGAGATAATGCCTGTCATAATGCGATAACAGAGAATTAAGAACTCTCCTTCCCTCCTCTCTCCCCCCTCTCTCCTGTCTTCCTCCCTCCCCCTCCCTCCTGTCCCCCCCTGTCTCCTGTATCCCTCCCTCTCTCCTCTCCTCTCCCCTTCCCACCCCTCCCTCCTGTCTTCCTCCCTCCCACACTCCTCTGTCTCCCTCCCTCCCCATCTCTTGTGTCTTCCTCCCTCCCCCTCCCTCCTGTCCCCCCCTGTCTCCTGTATCCCTCCCTCTCTCCTCTCCTCTCCCCTTCCCAACCCTCCCTCCTGTCTTCCTCCCTCCCCCTCTCTCCTGTCTCCCTGTCTCCCCCTCTCCTCTGTCTCCCTCCCTCCCCCTTTCTCCTGTCTTCCTCCCTCCCCCTCCCACCTGTCCCCCCCCTGTCTCCTGTATCCCTCCCTCTCTCCTCTCCTCTCCCCTTCCCACCCCTCCCTCCTGTCTTCCTCCCTCCCACACTCCTCTGTCTCCCTCCCTCCCCATCTCTTGTGTCTTCCTCCCTCCCCCTCCCTCCTGTCCCCCCCTGTCTCCTGTATCCCTCCCTCTCTCCTCTCCTCTCCCCTTCCCAACCCTCCCTCCTGTCTTCCTCCCTCCCCCTCTCTCCTGTCTCCCTGTCTCCCCCTCTCCTCTGTCTCCCTCCCTCCCCCTTTCTCCTGTCTTCCTCCCTCCCCCTCCCACCTGTCCCCCCCCTGTCTCCTGTATCCCTCCCTCTCTCCTCTCCTCTCCCCTTCCCACCCCTCCCTCCTGTCTTCCTCCCACCCCTCTCTCCTGTCTCCCTGTCTCCCCCTCTCCTCTGTCTCCCTTCCTCCCCCTCTCTCCTGTCTCCCTGTCTCCCCCTCTCCCCTGTCTCCCTTCCTCCCCCTCTCTCCCGTCTCCCTCCCTCCCCCTCTCTCCTGTATCCCTCCCTCCCTCCCCCTCTCTCCTCTCCTCTCCTCTCCCCTTCCCACCCCTCCCTCCTGTCTTCCTCCCCCTCTTTCCTGTCTCCCTGTCTCCCCCTCTCCTCTGTCTCCCTCCCTCCCCCTCTCTCCTGTCTTCCTCCCTCCCCCTCCCTCCTGTCCCCCCCTCTCCTGTATCCCTCCCTCTCTCATCTCCTCTACCCTTCCCACCCCTCCCTCCTGTCTTCCTCCCTCCCCCTCTCTCCTGTCTCCCTGTCTCCCCCTCTCCTCTGTCTCCCTCCCTCCCCCTTTCTCCTGTCTTCCTCCCTCCCCCTCCCACCTGTCCCCCCCTGTCTCCTGTATCCCTCCCTCTCTCCTCTCCTCTCCCCTTCCCACCCCTCCCTCCTGTCTTCCTCCCACCCCTCTCTCCTGTCTCCCTGTCTCCCCCTCTCCTCTGTCTCCCTTCCTCCCCCTCTCTCCTGTCTCCCTGTCTCCCCCTCTCCCCTGTCTCCCTTCCTCCCCCTCTCTCCCGTCTCCCTCCCTCCCCCTCTCTCCTGTATCCCTCCCTCCCTCCCCCTCTCTCCTCTCCTCTCCTCTCCCCTTCCCACCCCTCCCTCCTGTCTTCCTCCTCCCCTTTCATGTCTCCCTCCCTCCCCTCCCTCGTGTCTTCCTCCCTCCCCCTCTCTCCTGTCTCCCTTCCTCCCCCCCTTTCCTGTCTCCCTGTCTCCCCCTCTCCCCTGTCTCCCTTCCTTCCCCTCTCTCCTGTCTCCCTTCCTCCCTCCACCTCTCTCCTGTCTCCCTGTCTCCCCCTCTCCCCTGTCTTCCTTCCTCCCCCTCTCTCCTGTCTCCCTTCCTCCCCCCCTCTGCTGTCTCCCTGTCTCCCCCTCTCCCCTGTCTCCCTGTCTCCCCCTCTCCCCTGTCTCCCTTCCTCCCCCTCTCTCCTGTCTCCCTCCCTCCCCCTCTCTCCTGTATCCCTCCCTCCCCCTCTCTCCTCTCCTCTCCTCTCCCCTTCCCACCCCTCCCTCCTGTCTTCCTCCACCTCTCTCCTGTCTCCCTCCCTCCCCCTCTCTCCTGTCTCCCTGTCTCCCCCTCTCCCCTGTCTCCCTTCCTCCTCCCCTTTCATGTCTCCCTCCCTCCCCTCCCTCGTGTCTTCCTCCCTCCCCCACTCCTGTCTCCCTTCCTCCCCCCCTTTCCTGTCTCCCTGTCTCCCCCTCTCCCCTGTCTCCCTTCCTCCCCCTCTCTCCTGTCTCCCTTCCTCCCTCCACCTCTCTCCTGTCTCCCTGTCTCCCCCTCTCCCCTGTCTTCCTTCCTCCCCCTCTCTCCTGTCTCCCTTCTTCCCCCCCTTTGCTGTCTCCCTGTCTCCCCCTCTCCCCTGTCTCCCTGTCTCCCCCTCTCCCCTGTCTCCCTTCCTCCCCCCTTTCATGTCTCCCTCCCTCTCCTCCCTCGTGTCTTCCTCCCTCCACCTCTCTCCTGTCTCCCTGTCTCCCCCTCTCCCCTGTCTCCCTTCCTCCCCCTCTCTCCTATCTCCCTTCCTCCCCCCTTTCCTGTCTCCCCCTCTCCCCTGTCTCCCTTCCTCCCCCCCTTTCCTGTCTCCCTGTCTCCCCCTCTCCCCCTCTCCCCTGTCTCCCTTCCTCCCCCCCTTTCTTGTCTCTCTCCCTCCCTCCTGTTTTCCTCCCTCCCCCTCTCCCCTGTCTCCCTCCCTCCCCCTCTCTCCTGTCTCCCATATGAGTCCTGCCACTTAGAGCCAGAGCAGCTTTATAAACCACAACCACACAGGGATTAACAGTGGCACTTCTCTGAATGTTCCTACATTCATAATTGACATGTTTTCAATTAGTGACAAATGCGTGGTGGGGTTTTGTGCTTGCCTAATTTGCATATGCTTTAGAAATAGTAAAGTGTGCGTGTGTGTGTGGAGTCTGTGTTTCTGTTTGTGCATACATCTCCTTGAGCTTGCAAACAATGTGTCAGTGGTGGAATGTATCAGTGTTCTGATCTCCACAGAGTATTACCAGGAGAATCAGCCAGCAACCTGATTACTGCCCTGTGGTTGTGGTGAAGTGGTGGGCTTCTATTCACTCGAGATTTGACGGGCTGTCCTTCAAATTGACACACACAGACACACACACACACAAACACATGGAAATGTGTGTCAACATAAGAAGTTACTCTGCATTGATTTAAACCAGTCTCCTCCGTGTTTCATCTTCAGCAGTGAGCACAGCAGGGTTTAGATCTAACAGTTCTCATATTGCACTACAAGACAGAGTTTACCAGCCAGCTTTAATATGCCACTTTGTTTGGTGAGAGATAATGCCTGTCAAGCATGTTGCGATAACAGAGAATGAAGAATTCTCCTTCTCTCATGTCTCCCTCTCTACCCCTCTTTCCTGTCTCCCATATGAGTCCTGCCACTTACAGCCAGAGCAGCTTTATAAACCACAACCACACAGGGATTAACAGTGGCACTGCTCTGTATGTTCCTACATTCATAATTGACATGTCTTAAATTAGTGACAAATGCGTGGTGGGGTTTTGTGCTTGCCTAATTTGCATATGCCTTAGAAATAGTAAAGGACTGTAGGGGTGTGTGTGTGTGTGTGTGTGTGTGTGTGTGTGTGTGTGTGTGTGTGTGTGTGTGTGTGTGTGTGTGTGCGCGCGCGCTCCAGTAGTGATGGGTGTGTGCAGTCAATGTTGACATCTCCTCTCCAGCTGTCTTTGTTCAGGTGCTTCGTCCTGTGTGCCCTCATTCTTCCAACCAATAGCCCTCAGAATAATTGCCACAATGGGACTCCAAATGGAAGTTGGGCCCTTAATGAAATGCCTCTGGGTCCCTGTACACCGGCCTAATTGGAAATGATAACTGCCCTTTGTGAAAACAGGACGAAGGAGAGAAATGCAGTGAGTAACGGAAATTACAGGAGCTGAAAGAGAGGTGTGACAACCAGGCTTATTATTATCTCTCAAGGTCTAATAAAGGACGAGACCAGGCTTAGCAACAGATTGCCTCCTCGCTCTCTCTCTCCCCCACACCCCTCTTCTTCTTCCCCCAACTGAAAATCAATGTCATTCGGCACACTTTGCTCTGCTCTGTTCTGCCACCAGCCCTTCCCCTCCTATTTTTCATCAAATACCTTTTCCGAGGAATAAGACACCTCTCAAATCAATTCACCTTGTGTCCTCTATTGAACGGTTCGGACAATACGTGGGGGGGGGTCCCACTGGACAGTACACACACTCTCATAAAGCTTAACTCATACACTAGCATGGTGTACTCAACTCATCCTGGTTGGGGTAACTTTGGATGGGGCCACAGTGTCCCCCGGCCACCCTTGTCTCAGTCCCCAGTGTCTATGCTGCAACATCTTGACTTCCTATCGGGCACAGCCAGAAGACGACTGGCCACCCCTCGGAGCCTGGTTCCTCTCTAGGTTTCTTCCTAGGTTCCTGCCTTTCTAGGGTGTTTTCCTAGCCACCGTGCTCTTACATCTCCATTGCTTGTTCTTTGGGGTTTTAGGCTGGGTTTCTGTATAGCACTTTGTGACATCTGCTGATGTAAAAAGGGCTTTATAAAATACATTTGATTGATTGATTAGATTAGAAGATGCTGGATGATTCTTTAAAATCTAAAAAGAGAAGAATCCTGATCTGATTTGTCACACCCTGATCTGTTTCTCCTTTCTTTGTGCTCGTCTCCACCCTCCTCCAGGTGTCGCCCATCTTCCCCATTATCCCGTGTATATATATCTGTGTTCTCTGTTTGTCCATTGCCAGTTCATCTTGTTTGTCAAGTCAACCAACGTTTTTGTTATCAGCATCTGCTTTTTCCAGTCCCTCTTTTTCTCGCCCTCCTGGTTTTGACCCTTGCCTGTCCTGGCTCTGAGCCCGCCTGCCTGACCACTCTGCCTGTCCTGGCTCTGAGCCCGCCTGCCTGACCACTCTGCCTGCCCTGGATCTGAGCCCGCCTGCCTGACCACTCTGCCTGTCCTGGCTCTGAGCCCGCCAGCCTGACCACTCTGCCTGTCCTGGCTCTGAGCCCGCCTGCCTGACCACTCTGCCTGTGCTGGCTTTGAGCCCGCCTGCCTGACCACTCTGCCTGTCCTGGCTCTGAGCCCGCCTGCCTGACCACTCTGCCTGTCCTGGCTCAGAGCCCGCCTGCCTGACCACTCTGCTTGTCCTGGCTCAGAGCCCGCCTGCCTGACCACTCTGCCTACCCCTTACCCTGAGCCCGCCTGCCTGACCACTCTGCCTACCCCTTACCCTGAGCCTGCCGACCTGTACCTTTGCCCAACCTCTGGTTTACTGACCCCTACCTGTCTATTGCCTGCCCCTGTTGAAATATTAACCATTGTCAATTCAACGTGTCTACATCTGGGTCTTACCTTGATTTCTGATAATCTGATTTGTTATTTTTGTTGTGCTCGAAGTCAGTACAGTGCCAATACAGTGACAATGGTTCACATTAGCTCACAGAGAATCTAGTTTGCAAGACAATGGACATTTTTAGTTTTTTTCAATCACAATTTCATCACCACAATAGTGTTTGCAAATCTCAGGTCACATGTCAAGGCCGTGTGCTGTAGAGAAAAAGTGGAAAACTAAGAAAAGTTTCACCCTCTTATGGTGTTTTTTCCCAATCATTTTTATATTGTGAATGTTTCTAACACATCCACTATAACTTGTTATTCTTGATTGTATTGCACCTTGTCAAGTCCGGCAGAGGTCATTTCATCTGTCTCTCGGGCATTAAAGTTGGAATCCGTCGCAGTGAAACTGCCATGTTCGTTTGCGATATTACAACAGCGAAGACGTTACTTCAAACAGCGTACAGACGGATATCAGCACGTGTGACAGAACAGCAGAGTATTTACTACACAGTTGTTTTACGTTGATGCTGCAGCTCCTCTCCTCCATTCCATAAACAAAAGCAAAACAATAACATAAATTCCTGGGGCGGCCAGTGGCGCTGTTTCTCCTAACGTGGATCTCAGCTTTAGGCCTAGATTCAATCAGATCAACCGTTAACCGGGGAAAGCAGACACCCACATTGGCAGATGTTTTGGCGGTGTAGGAGGTGGAACTGCATTGGAGTCGTCAAATGGTGAGCAGCTGCTCTTGCGATCATGGTCACGAAGCCACACCCGTCCCACTCCTGTTACCAGTTCAGAAAAAGAAAGTGTAGGCTATATAGACATAATTACTCTCAAATTGAAAAATTATTCAACTAAATAGTGAGGATTTCCAGCAGCCTAATCGAGGTGTAGATTACATCTCATATTCCAATGGTCCAACTTGTAAACAGGGTTGCATGGGATTTCTGTTAATGCGACTCCATGCAGCCAATGGCAATGTCCTCTTTAGGTGTAATGCCAGGAGCCACTTGTGGATTTAACAGCTCTAAAGCAGTTCCCCTTCTGACAACATCAAAACAACCCTAGGCAGATGTTAGCTACAGTGGATCTGATTGAATAGAGCCCTTAAAGGTACCTACACAAGAAGGACAGTCACCATTGGAAATCCATCATGATTAATTGATCAATATCGTCCAGGGAATATAACCTTGTAGGGGTAATCAATTGCCCGCTTCCAGCCTAGGATGAGATTTGACCAACATAATATTGACCTCTGGACTGCTGAGTTGCAAAAAATGAAAGAAAGAAAGAAAGAAAGAAAGAAAGAAAGAAAGAAAGAAAGAAAGAAAGAAAGAAAATAACGATCATCAAGCAGGGGTAGGAAATTGTGGTGGTGTAAAGTACTTAAGTAAAAATACTTAATAAGTACTACAAGTTTTTTTTTTTGTATCTCTACTTTACTTAACTATTTATATTTTTGACAACTTCTACTTGTACTTCACTACATACCTACATTTAGCAGGACAGAAAAATGGTCCAATTGACACACTTATCAAGAGAACTTCCCTGGTCTTCCCTGCTACCTGATCTGGCAGATTCACTCAACACAAATGCTTTGTTTGTAAATGATGTCTGAGTGTTGGAGTGTGCCTCTCGCTCTCCGTAAATAAATAAACATGTGCCGTCTGATTTGCTTAATATAAGGAATTTGAAATTATTCATACTTTTACTTTAACTTTTGATACTTAAGTACATTTTAGAAATTACATGTATTTTGATACTTAAGTATATTTAGAACTAAATACTTTTAGACTTTTATTCAAGTAGTATTTTACCGGCTGACTTTCACTTTTACTTGAGTCATTTTCCATCTTTACTTTTACTCAAGTATGACAATTGGATACTTTTTCCACCACTGGTCTCGGGTTGCCCCCGGGAGCAGATTGGTCCTGAAGCAGGAGTGGCTCACAGAGAGAGAGGGAAAAGGATGCTCCTCTGACCCAAGATGTTTACCCTGATGGAGTTAGCTGGAGGGGAGGAATGCGTTCTCTTTTTCTTTCTCTGTGGACAGCCATCTGTGTGCTTTAACATAATGATATATGAAGAGATTTTTGAATGTATGCTGATGTGGCCGGTAATCATGGCACTGTTGCTAGGTATGGGAATTGGGATCTAAGATATGTTGCAGGCATTAGTGTTGGGGTGATGGGGTCTGAATTATTCAGTACATACATGACAACAAGAAGATAATGGCATGAATGTGGTTGTTCTATTTTTGCCCGACAACACTGCTTGTCGATTATCACAATATATCAACTATATACAGTAAAATCAAATCACATCACATTTTATTCGTCACATACACACGGTTAGCAGATGTTAATGCGAGTGTAGCGAAATGCTTGTGCTTCTAGTTCCGACAGTGCAGTAATATCTAACAAGTAATCTAACAATTCCCCAACTAATACACACAAATCTAAAGGGGTGAATGGGAATATGTACATGTAAGTATATTAATGAGCGATGGCCGAGCAGCATAGGCAAGGTGTATAAAATACAGTATATACAGTATATACATGTGATATGAGCAATGTAAGATATGTAAACATTATTAAAGTGTCATTATTTAGAGTGCATTGTATAAAGTGTCTAGTGATCCATTTATTAAAGTGGCCAGTGACTGGGTCTCAATGTAGGCAGCAACCTCTCTGAGTCAGTGATTGCTGTTTAGCAGTCTGATGGCCATGAGATAGAAGCTGTTTTTCAGTTTGATGCACCTGTACTGACCCCGCCTTCTGGATGGTTGCGGTTTGAACAGGCAGTGGCTCTGTGGTTGATGTCCTTGATGATATTTTTGGCCTTCCTGTGACATCGGGTGCTATAGGTGTCATGGAGGGCAGGTAGTTTGCTCCCGGTGATGCATTGTGCAGACCGCACCACCCTCTGGAGAGCCTTGTGGTTGAGGAGGGTGCAGTTGCTGTACCAGGCTGTGATACAGCCCGACAGGATGCTCTCGATTGTGCATCTGTAAAAGTTTGTCAGGGTTTTGGGTGACAAGCTAAATTTCTTCTGCTGCGCCTTCTTCACCACACTGTCTATGTGAGTGGACTATTTCAGTTTGTCTGTGACGTGTACGCCGAGGAACATAAAACTTTCCACTTTCTCCACTGCTGTCCCTTCAATGTAAATATGGGGGTGCTCCATCTGCTGTTTCCTGAAGTCCACGATCATCTCCTTAGTTTTCTTGACGTTGAGTGAGAGGTTGTTTTCCTGACACCACACTCCGAGTGCCCTCACCTCCTCCATGTAGGCTGTCTCTTCGCTGTTGGTAATCAAGCCCACTACTGTTGTGTCATCTGCAAACTTGATGATTGAGTTGGAGGTGTGTATGGCCACGCAGTCGTGGGTGAACAGGGAGGACAGGAGGGGACTGAGCATGCACCCTTGTGGGGCCCAGTGTTGAGGGTTAGTGAAGTGGAGATGATGTTTCCTACCTTCACCACCTGGGGGCGGCCGGTCAGAGAGTCCAGGACCCGATTGCACAGGGCGGGGTTGAGAGCCAGGGCCTCCAGCTTGATGATGAGCTTGGAGGGTACATGTTGAATGCTGAGCTGTAGTCAATGAACAACATTCTTACATTGGTATTCCTTTTGTCCAGATGGGATAGGGCAGTGTGCAGTGTGATGGAAATTGCATCGTCTGTGGACCTGTTTGGGCGGTATGCAAACTGAAGTGGTTCTAGGCTGGCCGGTAAGGTGGAGGTGATATGATCCTTGACTAGTCTCTCGAAGCACTTCATGATGACAGAAGTGAGTGCTAAAGGGCGGTAGTCATTTAGTTCAGTTATCTTTGCCTTCTTGGGTACAGGAACAATGGTAGCATCTTGAAGCATGTGGGGACAGATTGGAATAGGGAACGATTGAATATATACGTAAACACACCAGCCAGCTGGTCTGCGCATGCTTTGAGGACGCAGCTAGGAATCCCATCTGGGCCAGCAGCCTTGCAAGGGTTAACACGTTTAAATGTTTTACTCACGTCAGCATCGGAGAAGGAGAGGGGCGCAGTCCTTGTTAGCGGGCCGCAACAGTGGCACTGTATTATCCTCAAAGCGGGCAAAGAAGGTGTTTAGTTTGTCTGGAAGCGTGACGTCGGTGTCCATGACGTGGCTGGATTTCTTTTTGTAGTCCGTGATTTCCTCTAGACCCTGCCACTTACGTCTTGTGTCTGAGCCGCTGAATTGCGACTCCACCTTGTCCCTGTATTGGCATTTTGCTTGTTTGATTGCCTTGCAGAGGGAATAGCTACACTGTTTATATTCAGACATATTCCCAGACCTCTTTCTATGGTTAAATGCAGTGGATCGTGCTTTCAGTTTTGCTGCCATCCATCCACGGTTTCTGGTTAGAGTAGGTTTTAATAGTCACAGTGGGTACAACATCTCCAATGCACTTCTTTATAAATGCACTCACTGAGTCAGCTTATAGGTCGATGTTATTCTCTGAGGCTGACCGGAACATATTCCAGTCCGCGTGATCAAAACAATCTTGAAGCGTGCCCAGCATTGAATGGTTCTCGTCACTGGTACATCCTTTTTAAGTTTGTGCCTATAAGACAGAAGGAGCAAGATGGCAGCGTGGTCGGATTTGCCGAAGGGAGGGTGGGGTAGGGCTTTGTATGCATCGCGGAAGTTAGAGTAGCTGTGGACAACTGTGACTATAACTGAACTGATGAGAATTATCTTGGTAGGTACAGTGATGGAAAAAAGTATTTGATCCCCTGCTGATTTTGTACATTTGCCCACTGACAAAGAAATTATCCGTCTATAATTTTAATGGTAGGTTTATTTGAACAGTGAGAGACAGAATAACAACAAAAAAATCCAGAAAAACGTATGTCAAAAATTTTATAAATTGATTTGCATTTTAATGAGGGAAATAAGTATTTGACCCCCTCTCAATCAGAAAGATTTCTGGCTCCCAGGTGTCTTTTATACAAGTAACGAGCTGGCGATTAGGAGCACACTCTTAAAGGGAGTGCTCCTAATCTCAGTTTGTTACCTGTATAAACAACACCTGTCCACAGAAGCAATCAATCAATCAGATTCCAACTCTTCACTATGGCCAAGACCAAAGAGCTATCCAAGGATGTCAGGGACAAGATTGTAGACCTACACAAGGCTGGAATGGGCTACAAGACCATCGCCAAGCAGCTTAGTGAGAAGGTGACAACAGTTGGTGCGATTATTCGCAAATGGAAGAAACACAAAAGAACTATCAATCTCCCTCGGCCTGGGGCTCCATGCAAGATCTCACTTCGTGAAGTTGCAATGATCATGAGAACGGTGAGAAATCAGAACTACACAGGAGGATCTTGTCAATGATCTCAAGGCAGCTGGGACCATAGTCACCAAAAAAACAATTGGTAACACACTATGCCGTGAAGGACTGAAATCCTGCAGCGCCCGCAAGGTCCCCCTGCTCAAGAAAAAACATATACATGCCCATCTGAAGTTTGCCAATGAACATCTGAATGATTCAGAGGACAACTGGGTGAAAGTGTTGTGGTCAGATGAGACCAGAATGGAGCTTTTTGGCATCAACTTAACTCGCCGTGTTTGGAGGAGGAGGAATGCTGCCTATGACCCCAAGAACACCATCCCCACCGTCAAACATGGAGGTGGAAACATTATGCTTTGGGGGTGTTTTTTTCTGCTAAGGGGACAGGACAACTTCACCGCGTCAAAGGGACGATGGACGGAGCCATGTGCCGTCAAATCTTGGGTGAGAACCTCCTTATCTCAGCCAGGGCATTGAAAATGGGTCGTGGATGGGTATTCCAGCATGACAATGACCCAAAACACACGGCCAAGGCAACAAAGGAGTGGCTCAAGAAGAAGCACATTAAGGTCCTGGAGTGGCCTAGCCAGTCTCCAGACCTTAATCCCATAGAAAATCTATGGAGGGAGCTGAAGGTTCGAGTTGCCAAACGTCAGCCTCGAAACCTTAATGACTTGGAGAAGATCTGCAAAGAGGAGTGGGACAAAATCCCTCTTGAGATGTGTGCAAGCCTGGTGTCCAACTACAAGAAACATCTGACCTCTGTGATTGCCAAGTACTAAGTACTAAATCATGTTTTGCAGAGGGGTCAAATACTTATTTCCCTCATTAAAATGCAAATCAATTTATAAAATTTTTGACATACGTTTTTCTGGATTGTTTTGTTGTTATTCTGTCTCTCACTGTTCAAATAAACCTACCATTAAAATTATAGACTGATAATGTCTTTGTCAGTGGGCAAACGTACAACATCAGCAGGGGATCAAATACTTTTTTCCTTCACTGTAAAGAGGAAAGTAGAAAGGAAAGAGAACAGGGGATAGGTTAGAGGGTAAAGGATATGATAGAGGGCGTTGTAATTTGTTCAGGATGATGCACAGTCTCTATCCAGGTCAGGTTGGAGCGGGGTGGGAGCTACTGTCCAGCTCAGATGGCCAATGGAAACTCAATCAGGCCTTTTGTGCCTGGGCCATTCAAAAAGCCATGCGTACAAAATGAAGGGCTTTAAATGTAATCTCCCAGATAATAGACTCCTGCTGAGTCCTGGCCAGTGGGGATCAATGCTGGGTAGGGAACTCCTAGAACTAGAGAGAGACATTCTCTTCCTTCTTCTACCAGGGACCAGAGAGACTCTACCTCCAGCCCCTCGTCCATCATCAGTTGACTGGTGGAGGGCGGGAGGGCGCTACAATCACTGCCTTTATCCCAGCTGCAGCTCCTTGACCACCTCCTCAACTCTCTGTGTGGATTATGGAATGACTAAGTCTCACCCATAGACACAGACCGATAGAGGACAGTGTATGAAAGAGCCATTCACTCTCCTCCTCTGAGAGCTCTTCTAATCAGCGAGTAGCAGAGGCAATTTAATCGCCACAAAGCCAGAGATTGTCAGAATGAACTACTCATGGTGATTCCTCTCTACTGGCTTTACTATACTGTAACTACTCTACTATAATACTTTAACTACATCTGAATATGTCCGTCCCTCTGCACTCCAGGGGTAATGGGAGGATGGAACTCATATAGAAGAGTAAAAGGAGTTTGTTATCCACATTCTGTTCTC
This sequence comes from Oncorhynchus clarkii lewisi, assembly GCF_045791955.1. Lineage (NCBI taxonomy): Eukaryota > Metazoa > Chordata > Actinopteri > Salmoniformes > Salmonidae > Oncorhynchus > Oncorhynchus clarkii. Next base: position 13,905,506 of record NC_092172.1, on the reverse strand, counting down.
TGTAGACAATGGCAATGGCGACATGCATTGCCCCAAAGCTGCAAGTCATAGGAGAGGAGAGTATTATCCATGAGAGGGCTTTGGATCTCATGTACAAACAGGATCCTTACCAGCTGCCGTCACCCTCGTCCGTCCACCCCACCTAGCCTGATCTACCTCCACACACAGAGGGCCTCTGTCCCAGACGTCTCTCCACACATAAACTGTTCTCTCTGCTTCCGCATGGCAAGCGGTACAGGTGCATCAAGTCTGGCACCAACAGGCTCCTGAACAGCTTCCATCCCCAAGCCATAAGACTGCTAAATAGCTAACAAAATAGCTACACAGACTATCTGAGTTGACCCTTGTGTATTATTATTATTTTTGCACTGTCTCTGTGCACACTCACAGGGCCCTACACTCTCACACACAGTGACACTCCAACAAATCAAATCAAATCAAATTTTATTTGTCACATACACATGGTTAGCAGATGTTAATGCGAGTGTAGCGAAATGCTTGTGCTTCTAGTTCCGACAATGCAGTAATAACAAGTAATCTAACTAACAATTCCAAAACTACTGTCTTGTACACAGTGTAAGGGGATAAAGAATATGTACATAAGGATATATGAATGAGTGATGGTACAGAGCAGCATAGGCAAGATACAGTAGATGGTATCGAGTACAGTATGTACAGATGAGATGAGTATGTAAACAAAGTGGCATAGTTTAAAGTGGCTAGTGATACATGTATTACATAAGGATACAGTCGATTATATAGAGTACAGTATATACGTATGCATATGAGATGAATAATGTAGGGTAAGTAACATTATATAAGGTAGCATTGTTTAAAGTGGCTAGTGATATATTTACATCATTTCCCATCAATTCCCATTATTAAAGTGGCTGGAGTTGAGTCAGTGTCAGTGTGTTGGCAGCAGCCACTCAATGTTAGTGGTGGCTGTTTAACAGTCTGATGGCCTTGAGATAGAAGCTGTTTTTCAGTCTCTCGGTCCCAGCTTTGATGCACCTGTACTGACCTCGCCTTCTGGATGATAGCAGGGTGAACAGGCAGTGGCTCGGGTGGTTGATGTCCTTGATGATCTTTATGGCCTTCCTGTGACATCGGGTGGTGTAGATGTCCTGGAGGGCAGGTAGTTTGCCCCCGGTGATGCGTTGTGCAGACCTCACTACCCTCTGGAGAGCCTTACGGTTGAGGGCGGTGCAGTTGCCATACCAGGCGGTGATACAGCCCGCCAGGATGCTCTCGAATTGTGCATCTGTAGAAGTTTGTGAGTGCTTTTGGTGACAAGCCAAATTTCTTCAGCCTCCTGAGGTTGAAGAGGCGCTGCTGCGCCTTCTTCACGATGCTGTCTGTGTGAGTGGACCAATTCAGTTTGTCTGTGATGTGTATGCCGAGGAACTTAAAACTTGCTACCCTCTCCACTACTGTTCCATCGATGTGGATAGGGGGGTGTTCCCTCTGCTGTTTCCTGAAGTCCACAATCATCTCCTTAGTTTTGTTGACGTTGAGTGTGAGGTTATTTTCCTGACACCACACTCCGAGGGCCCTCACCTCCTCCCTGTAGGCCGTCTCGTCGTTGTTGGTAATCAAGCCTACCACTGTTGTGTCGTCCGCAAACTTGATGATTGAGTTGGAGGCGTGCGTGGCCACGCAGTCGTGGGTGAACAGGGAGTACAGGAGAGGGCTCAGAACGCACCCTTGTGGGGCCCCAGTGTTGAGGATCAGCGGGGAGGAGATGTTGTTGCCTACCCTCACCACCTGGGGGCGGCCCGTCAGGAAGTCCAGTACCCAGTTGCACAGGGCGGGGTCGAGACCCAGGGTCTCGAGCATGATGACGAGCTTGGAGGGTACTATGGTGTTGAATGCCGAGCTGTAGTCGATGAACAGCATTCTCACATAGGTATTCCTCTTGTCCAGATGGGTTAGGGCAGTGTGCAGTGTGGTTGAGATTGCATCGTCTATGGACCTATTTGGGCGGTAAGCAAATTGGAGTGGGTCTAGGGTGTCAGGTAGGGTGGAGGTGATATGGTCCTTGACTAGTCTCTCAAAGCACTTCATGATGACGGATGTGAGTGCTACGGGGCGGTAGTCGTTTAGCTCAGTTACCTTAGCTTTCTTGGGAACAGGAACAATGGTGGCCCTCTTGAAGCATGTGGGAACAGCAGACTGGTATAGGGATTGATTGAATATGTCCGTAAACACACCGGCCAGCTGGTCTGCGCATGCTCTGAGGGCGCGGCTGGGGATGCCGTCTGGGCCTGCAGCCTTGCGAGGGTTAACACGTTTAAATGTCTTACTCACCTCGGCTGCAGTGAAGGAGAGACCGCATGTTTTCGTTGCAGGCCGTGTCAGTGGCACTGTATTGTCCTCAAAGCGGGCAAAAAAGTTATTTAGTCAACACACACACAAACATTAAATTCATAATTTTCTCACACACATAATATGTGCATACATTTATACTGACTCTACACACACACACCCACTCACATACAATCATCATATACGCTGCTGCTACTGTGTATAATATATCCTGATACCCAGTCACCTTACCCATATACCTACCTACCTGTATAGATCCAGTATCCCTGCACATTGTAAATATGGTACTGGAACTGACCCTGTATATATTATGCTTACTTACTTACCTTCTCGTGTTCTTCTTATTTCTTATTTTTATTTCTTGTTGTGTTTTTGTTCTTCCTTATGTTATTTTTAGTATTACCTTGTTATTGATTACTGCATTGTTGGGTTTAGAGCTTGCCAGAAAGGCATTTCACTGTACTTGTGCACGTGACATTAAAACATGAAACTTGAAACACCTGGAGAAAGACGTATGAGACAACTCCCTCTCTCCCTGTCTGTCCCACAGCATTGTACATAGAGAGGCCCTCATGCAGCCTGTAAAACACACTGCAGAGAGGAGCACTCTCACAGAAACACTGCATATTATCACCCAGGCCTGAATCCAACCTGACCCGTCCACAATACCTAACAGTTGGCTGGACAATAGAGGTGTGGAGCAATTGTGCAGGAGGATGGTGTCACTCCCTCCCAACGGTCCTTCAGTCTGCCCCTCCACTCCCCATCTCCTCATGTCCTCACACGCTGCATTAGGACTGTTAGGCCTGGAACACGCGGCCGCTCTCCATGGAGGTGACGCTCCCCTACAATGCCCCTTGTTGAACAGAGGAAGAACAGGGAGTGGTCATGGGGACCCAGAGTCCATGGGGATCCCAGGCACAGCCCTGAGCTCTTATTGCACTGGAGAGGGTCAAGGGGCACAAGTGCATGGAAACTGCGACAAGAATACAGGTCAAGAGTGTCGGACACACAGCACAACATAAGCATTCATAGCACCCAGACGTCCTCTCATTCAGAACCCCCACAATGGCCAATAGGCTGTTGAGGAATGGAGAGAGGTTTATTGTTCCAGCAACTGTTCCAATGTCATGGAAATGAATGAGGGAAAAGGTGGTTTTGTGTTTTGTGTGGAATTACGTTATTTCCCTCCTGTCTTTCTCTGCTCTCATTTGGAGTTTGACGGGAGAGGTGGAGTGCTGAGACTGTTGCCGGTTATCCTCACCACACAGCAAGACACACTTGAGATCAGAACATTGGCAGGATCAGAGTTGGAGTGTGTTCAGAGCCGTGTGTGTATTCAGACTCCTGTCGTTCCCTATCAGAGGGCTGCCATTTGTCAGACTGGAAGCTGCTCTTTCAAATGAACAACAAAAGGCTCTTTTCCCAATGTTCTCCTCTCTGCAGACCCACGGCTTTCTTTTTGAATTGGGCAAAGCCAGGAGCGCAAAGACAAAGAATGAATAAATGAAGCAACACAAAAAAGGATTTAGAAACTCATGTAAACAGAGCCATCCCAAGAGGGCCGCAGAAAGGGTGAGATACAGAATGCAGGGAGAGAGGCGGAAGAAACAGGAGGAATAACTACTTTAAATAGATAGATAAGAGTGTAGGGAAATTCTCCCATGCCATTCTTTGTTTACTTGTTTCTAGTTTTGCCCACACAGGCTCTTATTGTAGCAGTTCACAGTAGAGCTGTGGCTGAATCCTCTGTGGCCACTACAGTGCAGCCCAGTCCAGATGGCCTGTTCTCCTGTTCTCCCTACAGCCACCCACAGTACTACTGGAGTCCACCACCCGATGTGGAGAGACAACACAGGGCCTGTAGAATCCCTGGTTGGAACCCCAGCAGGAGTCCAGCCCTCCCAGTCCGTCATCCTGCCTCGCCTGCTGCTGTTCTCAGGAGGGCCCTGCCTGCAGCTGCGAGGTAGGTCTCAAGGTCCATGGAGCCTCTCCATAGTGGTAACGCCCCCTCTACCCTGCAGGTAAAACGCGCCTCCATTATCTCTGACACACAGCCTGCACACTTCACTTCACAGGCGGTAACAAGCTAGAACCAGCACATGGGATTCGCTCTCTCACCCACCCACCTCTAAGCAATCACATTCCCGCTTTCTCCAGCGCTCTCTCTCCCTCAATCTCTCTCTCTCAATCTCTCTGTCTCCCCACCTGAACAGTTTACGGGAGTGTGGTGAGTAAAGATAGCAAAAAGCTTTTTAGAAGCTGGTTTCGATCTAGTAAATATTTCATTTTCAAACAGCAACTGCTAAATGCTTTCTATCATTTATGTGGCTCGATGACAGCTGTACAGTGTTTGTCCTTGAGCAAGATGTGGCACCACCAACTCATTAACACTGTATTTGTGTACTCCCACAAGTACAAGATAAACTAAAAAAAAACGATGTTTCACACCCTCATTTGTATACCGTATACTGTATATCGCTCTACATTAGGGGTAAGCAACCGTGTTCCTGGAGTGCCAGGTATTTTGTTCCAACTAGGCACCACACCTTTACCAACTGAGCTAATTGATCAGTTCAGTGATTGCCTAAATTCAACACACCTGGTCTTCCAGGTCGGTTCAATCAAAAACAGGACCATGGTTGCCTACCCCTAATCTACATGGTCTTCTCCCTGATCTCTGTCTACGTTCTTCTCCCTAACAAACTTATGTTTATTCTTTACATAGGCATAAGGGCCAGGACGATACCAGTAACTGCAATATTTTTTCCATGGCAAACTCTTTGGTACTTTAAAAACCTGCCGTATGTAAAATATAGTGTGCTATAGCTTGGAGAAATGTGACAGGATGACAACATAATGATGTATGCTTCCAACATTAGGACTTTTATTTCCTCGCCACGATACTAACAATTGCGATACTGGTATCTTCCTGGCCCTAAAACATAAGCCTCGTTCATACCTGGTGCTAACATGTGTCCTTTGTCTTAATCTTGTATACATTCTGATTGTGCCAATTTATTAACCGATGCATCTACACATGGTATTAAAATTTGTCTCTTATCCATCCACTGTGTCCGCATTGTGACCAGATATCCCTGTATGCTAATTATTTTACAGATATTTGTTCTGAATAATATTTATTTATTTATTTTAAGACACATTAATACCATAAATCAATAGTGCCACCTGTCAATGATTTTAGAGGGTGGGGTAATGAGTTACATTTATTTGTACTTTATTTAACTAGGCAAGTCAGTTAAGAACAAATTCTTATTTACCCCGTCATTGCCCAATTCTGGTATTTCTTCCACTAATTGATCTTTTGTTCAATCACATCAGATCTTTTCACATCAGATATTTTTCAGAGCTGATTTGATTGGTCAAAATACCAATACATTTTCAAAAAAGCACAGGCTCTGGAGGCCCCCCAACCCCCTAAAATAAAAATAATACCATATGAACACGTCATAAGCCATGGCAAAAAAAAATTGACAGGATATTAGCTGTAAAACTGCAACATTTTCAGTTCGCTGCAGCTAGCGACTGGAACAAGCTGCAAAAAACACTCAAACTGCAAAATTTTGTCTCCATCTCTTCATTCATGGACTCAATCATGGACACTCTTACTGACAGTTGTGGCTACTTTGCGTGATGTATTGTTGTCTCTACCTTCTTGCCCTTTGTGCTGTTGTCTGTGCTCAATAATGTTTGTACCAGGTTTTGTGCTGCTACCATGTTGTGCCTCTGCCATGTTGTATTGCTACCATGTTGTTGTCATGTTGTGTTGCTACCATGCTGTGTTGTCATGCGTTGCTGCCATGCTATGTTGTGGTCTTAGGTCTCTCTTTATTGTAGTGTTGTGTTGTCTCTCTTGTCGTGATGTGTGTTTTGTCCTATATTTGTATTTATTTATTTGTTTAATCCCAGCCCCCGTCCCTGCAGGAGGCCTTTTGCCCTCTGGTAGGCCGACATTGTAAATAAGAATTTGTTCTTAACTGACTGTCACGTCGGTATAAAGGGTCGGGAGACAGGCACAGGAATGCGTAATAGGGGGTTTTATTTACCCAAATCACAGCGTGCCGTGTAAAGGCACGGGGACGAAGACCAAACAAACACCATACAAAACACAGGGTTAAAACCCAAACAAACACCATACAAAACACAGGGTTGAAACCCAAACAAACACCATACAAAACACAGGGTTGAAACCCAAACAAACACCATACAAAACACAGGGTTGAAACCCAAACAAACACCATACAAAACACAGGGTAGAAACCCAAACAAACACCATACAAAACACAGGGTTGAACCCCAAACAAACACTATACAAAACACAGGGTAGAAACCCAAACAAACACCATACAAAACACAGGGTTGAAACCCAAACAAAAGAGTGAGTAGTACCAAAAATTGACAGGACACTGGCACACTTTTACAATTACTAATCACTGGGTATAGAGGCCAGGTGTGCCAAATGAATGTTCCGGAGGGATCCGTGACACTGACTTGCCCAGTTAAATAAAGGTTAAATAAATAACAAATTAAAACATTTCTGTCAGCTTCATGACAAAATGTGTAGAATAGCCCTTAAACTGAAATGTTTTATCTTTGCCCCATGGCAAATGTGTAGAATTGCTGACTCACACCCATAGATAGCATTGTAAAGAATTTAATTAAAGCAGAATTTTCTGTCAGAATCAGGAAAGGAACGTTTCCTTGTGACAGTTGTTCAGCAGCAACAGAGGCAATCCAAACACCCCACCTTGGCCTGGCCTGGGATGCCCCCCTCAATAGGACTTCTGTCATTGGAAGACAGCTGCAATTCATTTACGGCTAAGATTGTCTGTCCAGAATGAGCTCCAGGGCTTTCTGCTGTCACCTGTTTGGTTCACACACTAATGTACACTAGCTAAAAGACTGATTATGTACTCTTACTGTAATACACTAGTGCTGGACACACGCATTCAACAGTCTCCATCAAAAGAGCCAAATGAACCATCAAACCATCAAATGAACCAATCTAAAATTTCATCAAATATAAACGGATTCTTATTGAATACTACACCAAACCTGATTGTCCTCATGTCCTCTGTTATTTCCAAATGGCATTGCTAAGCATGACACCACATGCGTAGTCCAAAGGGGAAGAGGAGAGAGAGAGAAATCTGCAGAGTAAGCTTTAATTGGGTAATTAGACAAAGTGGGAATGAGGCGTTTAGAGGTCCTAATGGGAAGCGAATCGGCCGTTACCCAGTGATTGTCTTTTGCCTGTGTGACTATTACTTATGGTATGCAGCAAAGGGTCTGTTCTGCTTAGTGCTGCCTGTCACAAGCCTGGACTATGACCAGCAAATTACACTCATTACTGCGGGTTAGCTGGGCACGCCACACCTGGAGGAACAAACACACACACTCAAGCACTAACACATTGAGTCATACAGTTGATGCTTGTCATCAATGGCTCTTTCCACACCTACTCTTTATTGTCTTGTCTTGGGGTGAGAAATGTGTGATAATGGCCATTTGACCAGTAACAGGATTGTTTTTTGTTTTACTGCCGGGGTAAACAACCTCACAGAGTGAGGATTTAAAGAAACAACACCATCACCTATTCCTAGTAGGAAACGCCTTGGATCAGCCCACCCTTTAGAAAGCTATCGTGACTTAATGTGAGGCTGCTGGCTCTGATGGAGCCGTTCATTTGAGTGAGCTTCTGGAGGCTCTGGCTCTGTGTTTTCCTCTCGTCCTGTCCTTTGTTTCTTTGCTCCATGTGAGCTCTGTCATATCTGGAAACAGCTTTTTGCCTGACTGATGGATTTCATCTCACCATTCATTTGTCATTAGCTGTGTTCCAATGGTGATGCATACATGTGGTGGCCATCTACTGCCTCACAGTGACACCCTGTGGCACAGCCATCACAATCCACACGTATTTCCGCTAACACACAGTCAACAGGCCATTTCACATTTCGATTTTTTGATTTACATTATTGGGGATCATTTTTAAAGAGATTCTTTAGTTGGTCTCTATATAAATTGAGGAGTTTGTAGTAAATAAAGCATAGGTGAGTGTTCCCAATATCAATCTTTGATCTCTGTACCTTGTGCTGTGTCCCCCCCACCGTACTTTTTGGTCCTGCAGTTAAATAAAAATGGGTGAATGTGCAAGCACAGATGAGAGTAGCCTTTAACCACAAGGTGGCAGTAATACTTTACTTTTTCATGTTTCAACCTGCAGTCCAAAACCATCAGCGTATGACAGTGGTATAAATTTACACAAAACACAATACTTAAGAAACACTAAAGAAACATACTGTGCGCTACCTTCCCTCTTTTCTGCATACATGAGCAGAGTTTATGAGGATCACTGTTCCAGTAAAGAGCACATGGATGGAGTGAAGAGAGGGAGAGTGGTAGAGAAGGGGGTGACAGAATCTCTGTGAGCTAACAGAACGGCTGTCTGAAAGATAAAGAGTAGAGTGATTCATCTGATTCTTTATTCTGTAATGGTTCAGAACATTTTTGTACTTTTGCCAATAGAGCTGCCTGACTGTCGAACTGTCCAGATAACAGTTGTTCTTACTCTAATCAGTTTTCAGTAGTTCAGTATTTACTTTAAAACCCTTTACCCTCATAATGATCTTGTTCTATGACAATATGTACAAAGAATTCTGAGGTGGATGGGTGTTTTGTCTTGACTGAGTAGACCTGTCACTCGTGTGGTTTGTGTTGTTCATGTTCCTCTTCTAGTAGGATACGTTTGGTGTAAAGGGAAAGGAGGAGGAGAGAGGGGGATGAGGTGGACTCTGATGGCTTTTCCATCCCCACTGTTTCCTGTCTAGTAGAGGGGGGCTGGAACTGGGGGAGCACCACTTCCTGCCAAAGCTGCTTTACTGACAGCAGGTTTATCATATAACATTATGTTACCACACCAGAGTCTTTAAAAAGGGGTTCTTGTCTCTGTTCTCAGTTCATTTCAGGCATCCATCAGCTCTTTCTCTGGTGTTAGAGTCTGTCCTGGCCTCAAAGCCGAGGGGAGGAGGTTAGAGATAGAGATGGAATGGGGCGATCCCAGCCCAGCAGATATGTTTGTCTCCATGAAGTAATGAATCTATGAATTATTGAGACAATGGACAAATGGGTGATGTGGGGTCAATGCTATTCTGAAAGCATAGCAGCGAGAGCTCCAAAAGAAGCCACACCACACACAGGAGTGCCATGGTTACAGAGTGGAGAAGCTGTGCTTCTTCAGCCAAACAGGACCTGAACAACAGGCTCACTCACTCAGTACATGATCTCAGTCCAGTCGCCAAGACCTTCATTTCAATTACAAACAGATGTTGTTCTGGAAATAAGTAGCAGTTATGCATTTCTTGCTTTATTTTGATGTTGTATTTTCTCTGTAAGGGACTCCAGGATAACATTTGTGTTCCTTTAGCCAGTGAAGGTGAAGAATCCCAGTCTGGATGGGGAATATCAGTTTTCCAGTTTCCCACTGTGGCTGGCGTGATAAGATGGTGAGCAAGGAGAAGGAAGGAACTGGGACTGAGGCTGGCCAGGAGGTTCTAGACAGTGATGTCATGTGTTTCTCAAAAACAAAAAAGTGATTGCAACACCTACTTCCCATCGGGGTCATATTTTGTGGGAGACTGGTTCTCTCTATACCAAACCACATGGAATTTCCTCTGCTGCTGCTGTTTTTAGCCAGACTTATCTCCATCCCTCCCACTCCACATTATGTTGCATCATAGTAACCCATACCTTCCTGTTTCTCTCTCATGGAACGTGGAGAGATCCTTTGAATTACAACCTGCAGCAGGTTCACCCATTAAAGGTTAAGATCCATGACATGACAGTTGCCTGACTGTGGTGGTGTGTCTCAATGCTTTAGTGTTTTTTTAAAACTGTCTATTGTTGTTGTTTTTATGTAAGGATCATGGCAGTATAATGAAGAATATAATCAGTAACACTTGTATATATTTGGATATTCCACTACAGGTGGTTTAAAAATCAACAAACGGTTCAACTAACTATCGACCAGCCCTAACTCTAACCCCAACCTCTAGCTTTATGTCCACACCCTGGCTCAACAACCCTAGCCATAACCTTGATCCCAGGCAAACTGTTGCATGTCAACAGAGTTGTAGTTGATCATTTCTTATTAGTTTGAGCATCTATGTACCATCTATAGGTGACTATCCTATTAAAGTGAGACTAATTTCTCAGCTAGTGCAGTATGTGGGAATTCCAGCCCGAGTTAAGTTAGCGTAAATGTAATTTTTATGCACTTTTCTCTCTACGCGTATTCTGATCTTGAATTTAAGCTTGAGAATAGCATGCTATTCACCCGCTATTCGTTTGGGGTGGAGATCAGCGAAATGAAGGTGTGGCAGAGGTGTGTATACAGATACACCGTATTCTGACCTTGACCCTCATAATTCCACCACCTTTACCAACTATGAAACGATGAATAAGGTCAGCAACCTATCGGTTCCAAGTGGAGCAACATCTACTTCCTTTTTCCGATATACAGTGCCTTGCGAAAGTATTCGGCCCCCTTGAACTTTGCGACCTTTTGCCACATTTCAGGCTTCAAACATAAAGATATAAAACTGTATTTTTTTGTGAAGAATCAACAACAAGTGGGACACAATCATGAAGTGGAACGACATTTATTGGATATTTCAAACTTTTTTTAAAAATCAAAAACTGAAGAATTGGGCGTGCAAAATTATTCAGCCCCTTTACTTTCAGTGCAGCAAACTCTCTCCAGAAGTTCAGTGAGGATCTCTGAATGATCCAATGTTGACCTAAATGACTAATGATGATAAATACAATCCACCTGTGTGTAATCAAGTCTCCGTATAAATGTACCTGCACTGTGATAGTCTCAGAGGTCCGTTAAAAGCGCAGAGAGCATCATGAAGAACAAGGAACACACCAGGCAGGTCCGAGATACTGTTGTGAAGAAGTTTAAAGCCGGATTTGGATACAAAAAGATTTCCCAAGCTTTAAACATCCCAAGGAGCACTGTGCAAGCGATAATATTGAAATGGAAGGAGTATCAGACCACTGCAAATCTACCAAGACCTGGCCGTCCCTCTAAACTTTCAGCTCATACAAGGAGAAGACTGATCAGAGATGCAGCCATGAGGCCCATGATCACTCTGGATGAACTGCAGAGATCTACAGCTGAGGTGGGAGACTCTGTCCATAGGACAACAATCAGTCGTATATTGCACAAATCTGGCCTTTATGGAAGAGTGGCAAGAAGAAAGCCATTTCTTAAAGATATCCATAAAAAGTGTCGTTTAAAGTTTGCCACAAGCCACCTTGGAGACACACCAAACATGTGGAAGAAGGTGCTCTGGTCAGACTTTTTGGCAACAATGCAAAACGTTATGTTTGGCGTAAAAGCAACACAGCTGATCACCCTGAACACACCATCCCCACTGTCAAACATGGTGGTGGCAGCATCATGGTTTGGGCCTGCTTTTCTTCAGCAGGGACAGGGAAGATGGTTAAAATTGATGGGAAGATGGATGGAGCCAAATACAGGACCATTCTGGAAGAAAATCTGATGGAGTCTGCAAAAGACCTGAGACTGGGACGGAGATTTGTCTTCCAACAAGACAATGATCCAAAACATAAAGCAAAATCTACAATGGAATGGTTCAAAAATAAACATATCCAGGTGTTAGAATGGCCAAGTCAAAGTCCAGACCTGAATCCAATCGAGAATCTGTGGAAAGAACTGAAAACTGCTGTTCACAAATGCTCTCCATCCAACCTCACTGAGCTCAAGCTGTTTTGCAAGGAGGAATGGGAAAACATTTCAGTCTCTCGATGTGCAAAACTGATAGAGACATACCCCAAGCGACTTACAGCTGTAATCGCAGCAAAAGGTGGCGCTACAAAGTATTAACTTAAGGGGGCTGAATAATTTTGCACGCCCAATTTTTCAGTTTTTGATTTGTTAAAAAAGTTTGAAATATCCAATAAATGTCGTTCCACTTCATGATTGTGTCCCACTTGTTGTTGATTCTTCACAAAAAAATACAGTTTTATATCTTTATGTTTGAAGCCTGAAATGTGGCAAAAGGTCGCAAAGTTCAAGGGGGCCGAATACTTTCGCAAGGCACTGTAAATAACACAATTCTCCATGCACAGTAATTTACAAATTGATAAGACCTATTAATAAGAGCTATCCCACATGGCACAGACGTCAATTCAACGTCTATTCCACGTCGGTTCAACCTAATTTCATTGAACTGAAATGTAGATTCAACCAGTGTGTGCCTACAATGTGGTTACTGAAGTCCGATTATGATATATTTGGCTGTTTTGCTGCATTATATTTAGATGTAGTCCATTTTACAGTTTATAAGATATGACTGCTAAATGCTAACTCCCGTTCGTTTAAGCTGGTAGCATAGCTAGCCTAGAGAAACCGGTGGTGGTAGTCAAAGTCGTTTTTTAAACTGTAATGCAGTTGATTGGTGAAGATGACATGAATATTGGGATTGACATCCGTACTCATGTTTTTACCTCAACATAGTGTGAAATACACATTTAACAACAGCCTGAATGTAGGCTAATTTTGTTGGGGAGAAATGAGGAGATTCTGGATCTGTCCCCCAAGGCATCTTTCCCCCACACGTTTCCATGGCATTTCCATTGTTTTTGGAAGTTCCATTGACTTCTTTACCGCATCTATGGGAAAGCGAACTAAGATCCAAGATTTCAATTCTACCCTGTTTATATTGAGCAACCACAGACGTCTTTACACAGAAAATTGGCCAGTGTACATTTTTCAGTGTATCATTTCTAGTGTTGATTCAGGAGTTAAATTCACTCTGTAAGACTCAGTGGTGTAAAATAACCCCCAGTGTTGGTGTTAATAACCAGAGTTATTGTGTTACACTTTGGAAAGTAAAACAGTCCCATCAAAACCACACCCATCATTATCATATTTCCCAGCATGCTCTACTGTAGGTTGATTTTTTTAGGATTGTTTTTAATATCTGTGTTTTTGCATGTACATTGATTGGTTAATATCTTGCAGCAAAGATAAATAACAGTCATTTTTCTAAAGTAATCAAGTTAGTTAGATTCATTGCACCCGTTACTGAAATGGTTGTTCCAGTTTAAGTGGTTTAAGTAGTCTTATGCGCAAACTTTCCAAACCCTGACAGTTATTCTAAATTCAGGTTGCGGGTGAATAAAAATTTGAACTGTTGGATATCCTAACTGGCTGGATTTCAGTAGGAATTACATAGCACTTTGGGTAAGGGTAAAATGAGGACATCAAGTAAGGCCCTATGATGTATTGTCATAGTTACATTTTTATGATAGCATTCACCTAGGTACTCACTTGGTGAAAGCCACAGACCTTTAAAAGGATAATCTGATAATCATGTCTCTGTCACGAACAAATACAGTCATGGGTGGTAACTCTACAACTCACTCGAAAAGAAAAGGCACTGTGGGAAATGTGCACCTTTGGTTTTACACCATACAGTGTTAAAACAACACCCAAAAACGATTTACTGTAACAATACTTCAGTTCAATTCTTACACTGAGAAAGTGTAACAGGGTCAGCACTAAGCAAAGTGACTCCAGTTTACTCTAAATCAAGTGTTATGTTTTACAATGTAGGTGTTGCATATTACTCTACAGTAGAGCTCTGCAAACACCACCATCAAGTTCATTTGAACACTTTAAAAGTTGAATGGGGAACATTGCAACAGAGTTAAATCTTGAACACTTTCAAAACACAGGAACGTTGCCTTCAAACGATGTATTGTCAACAAAGCAACATTGGATTGAATCCCAGCCCAAAAGTGTATGAGGAGTTGTTGTTTCATTGTTGCTCCTTGTCATGAACATACTAATCTAGATTGTAAATACTACTTTTTAGACAGTGCTTCCTTAATAATATGCCTATGATAGTGGTTATCCCTGTTGGATAAGACACTGTGTTATAGAGCACTTCCATCACTTCCTCACAGACTACCCTGTAATAACAGTTATTGTTCCACATTAAAACAGTGGCCAAAGCCCTTTGACAACATTCATGTCATTATGTGTGCTGCCTTGCCAGTGAAGCCAGTTGAAAAGCTAAGTGTATTTGCAGTTTTGTGCTTCGAAGATTCCAGACCACCTTTTATGGTCGCATTTTAGTATGAGAGCACTGTGTACATATCACTTTTTATTTCGGTAGGTAATTGTTTTCCTTTCAATGTTATTTTCTCTGGTACAGTGTTTAATTATTTTTTTTTTTATCTACAGGAGTCCACTTGAAATACATTGAGCTGTAGGGAGGTCAACTATGACAGCATTGCAAACCTCATTTACTATAATTTTTTATGTCATTGTCTTTGTGCTCATATTTTTTAGGCTCAGATCACCAGACAATACAGGTATTGTAAAAGCATTAAGCTGGAGAAGGATTGGGCCCTGAGAGAGACTCACAGACACATTTGATAGGGTGCTCCCTCCAGACCAGGTTTCATAAGGACCTATGAGAGTGAGTCATCTGATTCGGGGAACAGGGTTCACCAGCTCCCTAAGAGGATCCTTCTCTTTCCTGCTTACTGACGGCTCTTTCAAGCCTAGATGAGGCTCTAGACTGAGCAGCATGAAACCATTCGCAACCCTTTCCCATGTCTTCAAACGGTCTAAAGCTCCTGTCTTCAGAGGTCTTGGAATGGAGACAGAATAAAGGATTCGTCATGGTGTAGGTCGGGCTATTTATAGTGTATGGATCGTCTGTGTCCTCTCAGAAACATACCATTTTTTTCCTATTCTTATTTTATTGATGTATGAGTTAAGGTTCTCCTAAAGATAAGACACATTTTAAATGTATGCATCGCTGCTCTGGGATCTGATTTTCCTTTATTCCCTGCTTCTAACTGAGGAAAGTCTTTCTCAGAGCTTCAGAATGAGAGAGTGTTATTTTCATATCTGTAAGGAATAGGATCAAATAAAAAAACATGCAGTATGAGACACCTGTGAAATGTTGTACTTTCAACAAAACATTTTCTCTGTTTTTCTTCTCCGGAGTGAGTCAATCCCTCCTGACCTTTAGCTGGAGGCCTCAGGGGTCTCCGGCAAACAAGAGCGGGCAAAAGATGGATGACCTCGTCCTGCTGATTTCATGAAACACATACCATCCGTCTTTCAGGTCACCCCACGTGTTTTTAATCTGGCCATCCATTCTACATGCCTCCATGGTTTATAGCTGTGAGCCAGGCCCGGGCTGGCTAACACCATAGAGGATGTGCCTGAGCCTTTACTTGTGGTCTTTAAATGATGTGTGGGTGTACGTGTTACTCGTGTGGGAAAGTGAAACATATGTCCTCTCAACTACATCTGCTCAGGTAAAGAGTCTATATAGTGGTGTAAGTGGAACTAGGTTTGCACTTGGTGGTGTGTGTGCATGCCAATGAGTGCACCGTAAATCCTTTACAGGTTTTCTTATCTATGTGATGTTTGCTGAAGAGATCAGGCACCTGTAGGAGAGCAGATGTGACCTACACTTCCGTTTCCTACACAGCTGTGGACGGGGATCTCTGACACTTGAAGAGTTGACGTGCTTAGGTCCACAGTTGGCTCGGGAATACCGGGTCTTCAATGATTTCAACCTTAGAAACTAGGGTCCAGTGATGTGTTTCACCTTTGTTTTTTTCTCCCAAAATACTATGAAATCTGAAAGTCACAATGAGACCCACTGGCCCTGGGATAGTAGAGGCTAAATCAGATGAGATTTTGTTATATCTTGAATCAATTATTGTTTAGCCCTAGGAGCATTAATTACCAAAAAGCTTTCCATTTTCTTTTTCAAGTTCTCACTCTTACCACAGCGTTATCTTTTCTGTCTCCTTCTGTTTTCTATTTCATCACACCTTTTAATGCTTTCAATTCATATGGCATTGTTTTCGCCTGCTCCTTTTGAAAGGCTTAGACTGAATGACATCTTCGAAACGTTATTGCCCTATTATTATGTAAGTGCTTAAGTACACATTTTGAAACAGTTACTTTTTCCTCGCTTTAATAAAAGCAGCCTGTTAAATCTGAGGGAAATCTTGTTGTCAAAGACCAGTCCCGCTTCATCACATGGCAGTTGGAGACTGACCTCTCAACCCTGTCTCCGCTCAGCTCTTAATTATGCACGTCTCTCAGCGGCACACACTGTCCCAACTGTTGGGTTCCAGCAATACTTTTCCCATTGACGATTAGACAAGAGACTTTGTTTTATAGGTCTGTCAGTGTTAATAGCAGGCATTGATTTAGTCTGAAATGAGGATGATCGTGTACGAGCCAAGATAACGTTATTCAGTGTTTTGTGAAACGGCTAAGAGATGACTTATCCAGTGGCACACATCATCTTGATGTACCTGTGGGTGTGTATGGAATTTCAAATATCAAAAGCATCAAACAGGAGTCTGCTAGGCCTAGAGTATGAAGCTGAACCTCCCCATCCATTGGCTTTTCACTTTCTAATATTTAAACCAACGGGGAGACTACAAAGAACACAATGAGAACAACATTCACAGTTGGAGACGTCCATTTACATTACTGACGTCATTTCTGTAGCCTACATCCATCCATTTCCTTCCAAGAGTTAAACGTACACACGTTGACATCCGCAGATGGCGACGTCTTTCTGAACATGTCAGGAAGAAGAAGAAGAAGGTCTCTCTCCTCCTCCATGTCCTCCTCCCGGGATGCGGGCCCCTAACGACAGAAACAGAAGCTGCTCTGGTGTAGTCATTAAGCCCAGGTTCCCCATGAACCCCCCCCCCAGTCCACACCGATACAAACCACTGGAGTCTCCTGTCTGCTCTGGTTAGGTATGGTTTCAACTCCACAAAGCTTCAGGGAGACGTCTACTGGTGATGCTTGGCTGGGCCTCAGCAGAACTAGATCTTGGAGGTGAATATCACTGTGAAAATGGGGTTAGACTGTAAATTGAAGAAACTCTTGAAGTAACGTATTACTTGAACAGATTTGGATTATATCGCTCTTATCCTGGGAAAATGATTCATCCCGTAACGTTTTAATGTAAAATCAGGAGTCATGGATCCTGTTTTGGTTCACAAATCCAGTTCACAGAAAGCTTATCCTTCACCATGCTGCCAGATTGTATTTCTAAGGATCTGATTATCTTGTTGTCATTTATACTTAGGTAATTGTATGGGAGCCATATCATTTTCCGTCCAGATTATGGAGATTATGGTTATGTTGGCTGTAAAACAAAGCATACAGACCAATTTCAATTTCAAAAAGCATATTTCCATCCTGCCATAACCGTAACAATGTTTGCTCCTCATACTGTTGTTGGAACACTTCTTTATCAGGAACTGTATAGCTGCAGCCATTGACTTCTAAACGATGACGTCTTACATACAGACAATGAGATAATGACTGTCACCCTGTTAAACCAGAACAACATAAAAAACAACAAATAAAACTGGACACAGCTTGGTAAAACTGGACAGTGTTGTGCAATGTCGTTATAAACATGACCTGTCTGGAGTCCAACTGAAGGACAGACCATGTGGTGTCCTATGCCCTAGACTGTTGCCTGCCAATGTCGTTATAAACATGACCTGTCTGGAGTCCAACTGAAGGACAGACCATGTGGTGTCCTATGCCCCAGACTGTTGCCTGCCAATGTCGTTATAAACATGACCTGTCTGGAGTCCAACTGAAGGACAGACCATGTGGTGTCCTATGCCCCAGACTGTTGCCTGCCAATGTCGTTATAAACATGACCTGTCTGGAGTCCAACTGAAGGACAGACCATGTGGTGTCCTATGCCCCAGACTGTTGCCTGCCAATGTCGTTATAAACATGACCTGTCTGGAGTCCAACTGAAGGACAGACCATGTGGTGTCCTATGCCCCAGACTGTTGCCTGGAAACGTTGAGTGTTTGCTTATGTTTTTTTTTGTCCTTATCCCACTTCCTTTCCCCTCCAGCCCGTCCTCCTCATTTAGTGAGAAAGAACTGCCTTTGAAGACTGACAGAATGTCATAACGTTGTCCCCTCTTAACAGCTTGTAAATTGTACAGTTAGTAAAATACACCTTTATAGAAAATTGCTCTCTGAGTGTTTTAGCTGGCAGTACAGCGACATGGGAAATGTGGTAGGTAGCTAGGTGACTGATGGGGGCATGTCATCCAGCCCTGTGAGAGTCCATCTAAGACCACCACTGTTAAGGGCATAATGCTCAGTGAGGTCCTCTTCCTTCAGGTCCCAGTTTACTGCAATCCAAAAAATGCATAACCACACCACATGATTCATTCATAATGTTAAATAACACATGATGTATTATACGTTGAAACATGCCTTCCATATAAACACACCATGTGAAGTCCACCAAGCTACTGTACTGGTCTGCCTACCATAGCAGTTTTCTGCTAATTAATGGTCCCTCCTCTGTATTTCCCTTTCATTACTGGCTATCAGTGAAAAGTACAGGAGAGTTTAGGAATCTAGTGGAACACTGTCTGGAAAGAGCTTCAGCTCCCTGGGACCATGTGTCTGGCTCGGAGCCCCGTTCCAAAATACTTACTGATTTCACTATTCTAATGACCTCACACCAAACCAAATCACTGCACAGGAAATGCAATAATTGGTGGCGGGTAAACATGAGGTAAGACAGTGCAGGCTTTTCCATTTGGACATGGCTCTCGGGGCCACTCCGTAGGAACTTCCTTTTCGACTTCGACAAGCTTCGGTCTGCATCTTTTCATTTGACACAATCTATAATCTATCAATGTCAACATCTAAAACCATCGGTGAACATCAAACACAAAGCTCTCATTAATATCAGTATTTATCGGTGAGGTTAGGGATATAAATAACAGCATGCATCAAAAGAGCTGTGGTTTCTCTCTGCCACTTCCCCTGTGTGTAAGACTGGCCCCCTACCCAGCTCTAGATGTAGACATCTCTGGGAGAAACCCTCTGGTTCTAGCACAAGCATTTCGCTACACTCGCGTTAACATCTGCTAACCATGTGTATGTGACCAGTAACATTTGATTTGATTTGCTGTCCATTTGAACTTCAGTTCTGTTGTTATGCCAGCGGGTGAGTGGCATCCGTACACTCCTCCTGCTGTGCATACTGCGCCTTGTAATTTACATGATGAGGTAAGTTAATGAGGCTCATGTGGAAAACCATCAGACTGAGATCTGTCCAGGACCGTTTAGTAGAGTCACGCTGACCAGGTATTTTTAGTAGGTTTCCACAGTTCTGAAAAATGCCAGTCTACCAACCAGCCTTTTCAACCAAGGGGAGGATCTTAATGACTTCATCAATCCCAGAAAATCCATGAGAAAACCTCATGTCCTTTTACTGATGACCAATAATTGATGAGTGGACGCAATGATTGCACGATGCAAACACAATGAAATAGACGTTCATTTCATAAGAACCCTATCTCTAAAGTTGTTTATGAATGGAAATGACTCATGTGAAGAATACTGCCATTCCATTTCCAAGATTGTGCAGGCCTGCTATAAGGTGATTGAGAAGATAGGGTTAAATGTCTCATACAGGATCCCTGATGATGATGCAGCGTCAGTCAACATTAATCTCTATTAAGGGTTCATGTTTGGTTTCACCGCGATTTAGTGGACGATGAAGAGTGAGTGACAGCATGATGACAAGTGGATAAGTTGTATAAATACAGCCTTTTATTTGGCTTTGATCTAATGTTCCTATAATTACATTTTCTGATCTTAATGAGATTGTGTCTATGAATAGTTTTTTTTATATATAGTGGATTTGAAAGTTAATTTATCATGTTTAAAGACACCTTGAGTCTCTTAAATTCTCATTAGGTAAAGAAACAAAATCGTTCAATTGGATCCAGCTGTTGTAAAATTTCACACTAATGCCGCACTGTGCTCAGGTGCTAAGTGACGGGTTTCTGATGTCGACAGTGCAGGGTAGTCTGGTGGTGAGAGGGATGTTAGTAGAATGGGATTCACATGATTAAACCGATGAGGGGCTATTCTGTTCTGACCCACCTTCTCGCAAATGGTGAATCAATGTATGAATGTGTCCACTCCACTGGTTGAATAATGTCAAGTTGAATGTTGTCCTACTCGTATATAGTAGCAACAGACTCCTACATTGGTAAGTACTTACGTTTACATTCATCATTATAATCAGATCATTTTTTTGTTAACCTTAACCTTCGTTCAGAAACTAAGCAATGAGTCATGGAAGATTTTCCATCACCCGTTCTGTCACATCTTCTCTACAAACTAGCTAGATGTGTGATCACTATGACCTCATGTTGTTGGGCTACACATGCAAATCAAATCAAATCAAATATAGCTGTAGTTTATAGCTTTTAGTGCTATCATACGTCAGTATATTGCTGTTGGCACGCCATTAGGAAAATCACAAAGACACTGTTTATCAACCGATCGAAGTCTGGATAAATGAATACGAATAATATGTTGACATTCATCAGAGTAAGTCGGATTCCCGAAGTTGACACTGCATGGGACTATTTTTATAGGAAATTTGTGTGGATTTGTGATAAGCATGCCCCTGTGAAGAAATTTAGAATCAGTGGAAGGGACAATCCCTGGTTTTCAGATAACTTGGCAGAATTCATTAGAAAGAGAAATGTCTCTTGAGCTCAAGCTGCCCCTGTTGACTGGGCCTCCTTCAGAGCACTAAGACACAAATGCGCAGGATTGATCAGGATGTCCAAATCATATTTCTATCTAAATGCAGTCACAGAGAACCTGAGCAACCCTACCAAGTTCTGGATGCTAATAAAATCAGTGTCTTCTGGCCTTCCTGACCATTTAACGATGGATTCTGATGAAGTGAAGGATAAAGCCGACATTGTAGGGGTTTTTAACAAGCACTTCATATTTGCTGGTTCAATTTTTGATAATGGTGGCGCTCTGTTACAGTAAACTATGATATAGGCCCTCATGTCAACCATTTTAACTTTGAGCCTGTTTCTTATGCTGAGGTCTATAAAGCACTAAAGGCAATAGACACTAAAAAGTCTGCAGGTCCAGACAACCTGGACCCCTACCTCTTAAAGGCAGCTTGTATTATATTACTGAACCTGTGGCTCACATTTTCAACTTGAGTCGCTTGACCAATTCGATACCCAGCATTTGGAAATCAGGTTAATTCCTCCCACTGTTAAAGGGTGGAGATCCCACAGATGCTAATCATTTTCCACCATAATTTGAAAATAAATGAATTAAAAATCCTACAATGTGATTTTCTGGATTTTTTTTCCTCATTTTGTCTGTCATAGTTGAAGTGTACCTATGATAAAGATTACAGGCCTCTCTCATCTTTTTAAGTGGGAGAACTTGCACAATTGGTGGCTGACTAAATACTTTTTTGCCCCACTGTATACTGACAATCACAAGTATAGCTTTCTTGAGATTAATAGAGGCGTGCCCCAGGGTTCCATTTCAGTTCCTGTGTTGTTCTCAATTCTTATTAATGATTTGGGAAATGGGATGCAACCAGCAAAGTTCTATATTATATTATCTATATTTAGATGATACAATCTATATGCAGATGATAGTCATATGTGCTCCTTCTCTGGTTCAGACTGTTGAAGAGCTCCAGACTGCTTTTCAGTCACTGCAGGCCTCCCTTTATGGTCTCAAACTGGTCTTGAATGTACAAAAAATAAAATTCATGACCTTTACCAGAGCTCGCGCTCAGACAGAGAAAGTTAGCAATGTCACATCTGGTGGCTTATCCATTGAAAAGGTGTCATACTACAAATACCTAGGTACATGGTTGGATGACTATGGATAATCTTGTGAGGAAGCTTAAATTGAAATTGGGTTTTTATTTTCGTAATAAGGCTTGCTTCCCGCTTATGGCTAGAAAAATCTTGTTCGGGCCACTTTTCTCTCTGTAATTGATTATGGTGACTTGTTGTTTATGCATGCAGCCTCCTCCGTCTTACAAAGACTGGACTGTTTATCATGCATCCTTGTACTTTATTACAAATGCCAGTTCACCATTGCAGCTTGTACCAAATGGTAGGTTGGACCTCACGTTATATGCGCAGAAAGCTGCATTTGAATGTGTTCATCTACAAAGCCCTTTTGGATCAACTCCCTCCTTACCTCTGTAGTCTAGTCTACTTCACCCCAAGCAGTTACCATACCTGGTCTGCTAGGTTATTGCTACTTAAAGTCCTCAGGACATTCACAGTATTAGGCAAGACTTCCTTCTCGTCTTGTGCACCAGAGGCATGGAATTAGTCTACAATCCATGCTTCATCGAGATATGTTAGTGCCACTGAATGAATTTTAAATATTGACGGAAGACTCTGTTACGGAGTGTAAATGCTTTTTTTTAGGCTGGATCGGGTTATTGCATTGTATTGTTGTATGTTTAAATTCTGTAATGTATTGATTGTTGCTGCCTTCTTGGCCAGGTCTCCCTTGAAAAAGAGACTCTGGGTCTCAATGGCTTTTCCTTGTTAAATAAAGGTTACATTTAAAAAATATATATATAATAATCACAGAATTCTTAGTTAACTTCAACCTCTGTTCAGAATCTAAGCAGTGAGTCATTGAAGATGTTCCATCACCCAGTCTGTCACATATTCTCTCCTAACTAGCTAGATGGGTGACCGCTATGACCTCATGTTGTTGGGCTACACATGTTTATAGCTTTTAGTGCTATTGTAAGTCCGTATATTGCTGTTGGCACGCCATTACGGAAACTCACAAAGACACTGTTTATCGACAGATCGAAGTCTGGATAAATGAATACTAATAATAAAAGGCAGGAATCTGTGTGTTTACTGTCCTAACATGTTGTTCATAATAACTGTTTTCATGGTCTCTAATCTAAACTGTTGATGGGAGCAGCTTCAGAGAAATGTTACTGTGTGTTGATGTTGCACATCAAAAGACAACCACACATGGGATGAAGCCATTGTGATTACCAATTCACATTAGAGGCTATTGCTGGCATTTCAACTTGAAACCATTAATATAATCGTTTAGGAATGGGTGTGTTGTGTTCTTGTCTGTGTTGGAAGGTCTTTGACTCTCTCTTTCTCACTATAGTTACCACAGTATCCTACTCTCTTTTTGTATAGTAGAATACTGACATGGACCTACTCCAATGTGAAGGGTAGGAAGTACCAGACCATCCATCGCATGTACGTTAGGTGGTTAAAGATGGAATCCACAGTATGGGGAATCAGCTCCACTGGCTGCCCCAGCACATTGTTTTTGTTGACAAACTGAGGAGCTTCGCGCAGCATGGTTAAAACATAAGTGTTTTCAGTCACTTCTTCGTTATAGTAATATCCCAAATGGATGGGATAGTTTCACCATTAACCCTTATCACTTGTGGGAATTGGACTATATGGATAGGGCTAAAATGAAATGTTCCTTACAGAATAAATATGAAATCCATATGCATGACCATGGTAGCAATTGAAATGGAACAGCATGTTTGTATTTGGTTAAAAAAATAAATGGGACAGTTAGGAAATTATTAGACTAAAGGTGAGGACAGTTGACCGGACAAGACTCAATCCAAACATTACACTGTTGATTTTATGCATTTGACATTTACTGTACCTCACTTGTCTATAACAACATCTGAAAATACTCTGGATACATTCAGTAACATGATAAGAATATTCCTGAAAAATGCAGGGTAGGTGCAACATGAGACATCAAAATGACAAGGGTTTGAGTCAGAGGACTAACTGGTGTCTCCAAGTAGCCACTCACCTCTCCAAAGTGTACACAGTTCCCAAGTCATTTCAATGCGCTTTCGTGACTTAAAAAAAGAGCCTTCAACTATAAGGTGCTTTGTTTCGCTCTCCTAGCTGTGCCATTGAGGAACTAGAGCAAGCACATTACTGTTGTTGTTGTAATCTGGGTCAGGTGGGCCTAATTTAAAAGCACGTTCTATTGCCAACATGACTAGCTAAGTTATAAAAGATGTTAGTTTTAGGCTTTTACAACGCAATTCAGGGAAACAGATCATCATTTTGGTGCGCATAGAAAGGGGTCAAGAGTGCATGCGCGTTGAGATACATTTTCTTCACAATAGACAAACGTTCAGAATACCCGAGAGTATGACCCCATGTCATCTTGTAACTGTACATCAAACACAGAGATCATGAACGCTTTAACCAGGTTCCATGTCCACTTAAAATGACGACCCACCTGACTGAGGTCAACTCTCCCTTATGTCTATGTCTAGACCTGGGTATCCTCATCTATAGACACAGTGGTACAGCAGGTTACAGTAAGCCCCCGACCTTCCCAGAAGCAGCAGCAGCAGAGTGGGCTCAGTCATACTTGCGGTCTCCAGTCTTCACGCTCTCAGCTGGCTTCCTGTGAATAGCACAGATCCTACCCCTGGGCTCTGCACTGAGCTATATAAGCGAGAGAGCAGCAGGACCGTCAGCACAGACACAGCACCCTGCATACAGGGAGGAGAGAGACTACTGAACACTACTATACAGAGATACTCACAGGGTAAGACTGAGATCATAGCCACCTTCTCTTTCCCTCTCGTTCCCTGTTGACCCATCTTTGAACTTTACTGTTAACGTTGTTCTTTCAGACAGATTTTTTACAAACGATTTGGGGGTGCTGAAGCGAGTTCAGCTTCTGTTCTTTGAGTGTTGGTGTATTGATGATATAAAATTGTTCAACATTTGTGAGTTCAGACATTTCATAAAATACTGTTAAGACATTCTCATTAGTCTGTGTGAACTTGAAAGTTTGACGTATTGACGGACAATAGGTTTCAGCTTGCATGTGTGTAGCTATGAGTGTTGGTGTGTGATTGTGCAAGGAGGTAGCCTGTTCATGGGAATAAGTAAAAGTGTGTGCGTGGCTTTTCATGGGATATCATTTGTGTATGTAAGTGTGCGTGTGTTTTCTATTTGGCTGGTGTAGCCCTGTGGTTGGTCAATGGATGCAGAAACGTTTTAGTGTTCCCTTGACACCAAGTGATGGCTAGCACAGATGTGTCATTTGAGAAGGGTTCTCCATAATGTTCTTTCATTCTGTATGTTTCTGCACCCGCCTCTAGTGTCCCCCCAAGACCTCAACGCGTGAGAAGGATTAAAAAAAATTGCAATTGTTTTATTTGATAAATCTGTCATTCTGCTTGGGGTATTTAACCACCAATATACTGTATGTTTTTAATAAAAAATAAAAAAAAATCAGTGAAAAAAATGCATTTAATAACTGTCACCGGGTTGTAGATCAGTGGAGGCTGGTGGGAGGAGTTATAGGAGGACCGCCTCATTTTAATGGCTGGAACGCCATTATCGGAACAGTCAAACGTAGTTGCCATATGTTTGATACCTTTCCATTTATTCCATTCCAGCCATTACATTAAGTCCGTCCTCCTATAGCTTCTCCCTCCAGCCTCCTTTGGTGGAGGTCCTCTACTTGATATGTTTGAGATATTTAAGACCTAATATTCCATCCAGGGAATCATATGCAATAAAAAATCTAATCA
The DNA here is from genome assembly GCF_045791955.1 of Oncorhynchus clarkii lewisi. NCBI lineage: Eukaryota > Metazoa > Chordata > Actinopteri > Salmoniformes > Salmonidae > Oncorhynchus > Oncorhynchus clarkii. The sequence goes on along the minus strand of NC_092172.1, from coordinate 13,879,642 downwards.
TTAAATGTAGTACTGTGGAACACAAAGTTACACTTGACTGTTTTTGTTTGTTGTTAATCTGCCAGCAATGATTCTGGCTAAGTATTTACATTTTCCCTCTACAGGGGTTGCTGGACTACTCTCAGTGCCCTCGTGCCTGGCGTGTGAAGGTCATTACCACAAGGTCAGAGGCAACAGCAGTGTGCCAGGATGTGCTGCCTGTCAACATGGGCTCTCCTCCTAGCTCTGGGAGTCACCACTACGGCACAAGGTCGGTCTTCATTAGCAGTTATTATTTGCATTCTTACTGTCCCCAATACACACACACACAAACATCCCTAACATGTACACACACATCCCTAACCCACACACACACAAACATGCAAGACACACACACAGCTCGGTTTGGGAGATGTAACTCCATAATTCATTCACAAGGCTCAGGGAATTGTAACTATTATTTCAACTGGAAAACTTGTACATTTTTCCAACGTGTCAAAACGCAAACCAGGATGATATCCTGTATGTGGAAATTCGATTATCAGTGATCATTTCATTATACAGTTGAGAGTATTATCTAATGTGAATTTGAGAAGTCAGAACAGAGGTCTCTTTCTGACATTGACAGCAGCCTGGTGATCCTCTGACTCTGCTGAAGCCTATGCTCCTTCTTCTCCCAAACTGTTAGTAAACAGAGGCATGTTGTTGCATGTCCCCATTACGGATTCTGCTCTACAACCTTAAGTAGGCGGGATATGTATAAGCACCAGGCTAAGGAGACACCTGTCTGCAATTGGCCACACAAGTATGTGCCAGTAGCGTGCTTATACTGAGCCCCAATGTGAACTCAGAACAATTACAGTGTTTGGTGGGTACTGTAAATGCAATGGTCTGGGAAAAGTCCAAATGTGCATTATGTAACACTGTACACTACACAGCAATGAGAATGAATGAGTATCAATATCTTGGGATCAGTGACATTAGTACAAAGCAGTTGATTGTTTCAGGCTGAGAGTAACGATGGGACATAAATGGATAAGAAATCAACTCTTGTAGCCTTTTCACTGTTGGTCCACAACATATTTCCTTGACCACTTTGAAATGCCATTGGCACATTCATGTGTTGGAGCAATTCATTTTATTTCCAAAGTACAGGGCAAATCACCAGAAATAGATTAGAGTGTGGCATAACATGAAGAGAAAGTCAAAGTCGTAATATATTGTTCCATGACTCAGAGTATAGTTGAAAAGTTGAACGATTTGCAAGATACAGATTCATTCCAATTGCTTTACGGGTGGCCAGACTACTCTAGGAAGAAATAGCCAGAGGTTTGGTCTGTCTGGTCCGAGGTTTGGCCAGTCTGGTCGGCATTAAGGCATTGGTCAGTGATGTCACAACAGGTCAATCATGAGTCATCGTGAGGTGTGTGTGATGTTTTACAGGAACATGGAGGAGAGACAGTTTGAGAGCTGCGAGACAAAACAACCCTGCAGTGTACCACTCTGAAGGTAACATCCCAAAATACATATCTTTACACAATTGTCACTACTGTGGCTTTAAGTCTGGTTAATGTCCATGTAATAATATGGTATGAAGAACTAGAACTTTCAGAATCACAGCCCAATGGCACCAGTTATGTTTAGCAGCGAAAAGAGCTAAACAATGTAATGCCATTGTTTTATGGCCAAAGAGGAAACGCTAACATTCTGAAGTATTACTCACTGTGCGACATTCTGTGTCCAGATAACTATGAGTGGACCACTTGGTTCAACGTGGACCACCCTGGAGGTCGAGGAGACTATGAGCAGTTGGATGCTATCCGTTTCTACTACCGTGCGCGGGTGTGTGATGCCCCCCGGGCCCTGGAGGCTCGCACCACTGACTGGATCTCCGCTCGCAACACGGGGGAGAAGATCCACGCAGACCCTACCCTGGGCTTCTGGTGCGCCAACGCTGAACAGGCCCCTGGCCGCAACTGCTCCAACTACGCTGTGCGCTTCCTGTGCCCTAAAGGTCAGTCTGGTATGTGTGGCTGGGAGCCTTACTTTAAATACAGTTGAGAAGTAGCTACTGTATTACGTCAAATAAAACGCTTCTATAATCGTAAAAGGCTTCATTTATCCTCCAAGCAACATCTCCATCTACTGCAATTATATCTGTCTTTTGTAATGGAGTGAAAACCGGTTTTCAATCAGGCAACACTGGGTCAGAAGGCTCTCAGGATGCCTGGGGTCCTTGGTCAGACTGGAGCCATTGCTCTGCCAAGTGTGGTCAGGTGGCAATGCAGGTGCGCTCCAGGAAATGCCAGTCCCAGCCTAAGCAGTGGGATAAGCAGTGCAGCGGACCTACAGTGGAGGGTAGAGCCTGCAAAGGACCTGAATGCCCTGGGACTGGTAAGTCGCTATCAACATCTCCATTACAGCTATTAAATATGATGGAAACTTCTGTAATGTCACAGTACCATTAGCATTTTATTCTAGAAATGGTCATGATCTAAACCAATGTACAAAGTCCCTGTCTGACATGTTAAACTGTATTGCTGCTGTTGTTCCAGGTTGCACACTGCACTGTGAGATGGGTAGGGTGAATGCAGAGTGTGACGCCTGCATGTGTCAGGACCACATTGTACTGGGCTCTGTCCGCAGTGCTGGAGGTCTCCCTGGCCCAGGGGCCACCATCCTCCGCTTCGGCCCCAGCTCCAAACTCCTCACCCTCACTGACCACAATGGACACTTCCGCATCCCAGGGATCTGTCCCGACGGCAACGCCACACTGACCGTCCAGCTGCGGAACCACGCCCCTCACACAGTCACTGTGCCCCACAGCACCGAACACACCTCTGTCCTCAGTATCATGCTGAAAAGAGCAGGTAAGATGGTCACAGAAAATGAAATGAAAGCTGACATTGTTACATTTCTCTGTTTTACATTGGTCTCAGACACTGTAATGTGATCCCTCAGAGAAGCTCCATGTGGTGAAGAACCCTGAGAACAAGGCAAGAAGAGAGGGCCAGACAGCTGCTCTCTGCTGCAAAGTGGGTGGATCACCAGAGCCAGAAGAGTACCAGTGGTAAGCCAATGGATCTCTAATGACCGCTTGAAAAATGTTATATATCAAAATCAAACAGATTTAGCTGAGTATAGTGTTCAACAGTCTTCTGTGACTTGGTAGGTTTCACAACGGCAGCCTGCTGGACAGGAAGCAGCTGAACTATGACAGCACGCTGGTCTTAAGAAACCTGAGCATGGAGCAGACTGGGGAGTACTACTGCAGAGCCAGCAACCAGGCTGGGGCCATCAAGTCCAAACCAGCCATAGTCACAGTCTTAGGTCTGATCCCAAAGCACCACGGTTGATATTTACTATGTGAACAGCCATTAGCGTGACATCAGTCAACGATCAGATGGAGAATGAAAGGGTATTGATTTTCTCAAAATAATTCCATTGTATAATCAGATTGTAAATCTTTTAATATGGGATGTTCTCTTTTCTACCCCTTTCTCCTCACAGGTAAAGATCAACCTTCATGTAACCCAAAACCCGAATCCTACCTTATTCGCTTACCTCATGACTGCTATCAAAACAGCTCGGACTCACTCTATTACGACGTAGGAAAGTGCCTCTCAGGGACTTGTGCAGGACAGCTGGACAATGGAATCAGGTGCAAAGACTCAGTGGCATACTGCTGTGGGGTGGCAAAGATGGAGGAGAAACAACTGAAATGCCAGGGCTATGAGCTCCCCACCATGGTGGTGACCGGATGTGGCTGTCAGAAGTGTGTGGAGACCAGAGTCATTGTGCGTGGGCGGGCTGTGGCCGCAGACACTGGGGAGCCCATGAGATTTGGTCACGTCTACATCAATGGAGCCAGAGTCAGCCGCACAGGCTACAAAGGCACCTTCTCCATCCAGGTCCCCCATGACACTGAGAGGCTGGTGATGACCTTTGTGGACAACATGGATAAGTTCGTCAACACCACCAAGGTTCTTCCATTCAACACCAAAGGGGGCGCCGTCTACCATGAGATCAAGCTTTTGAGGAAGAAGGAACCAGTGACCATCAGCTCAACAGAGCTCAACACTCTTCAGCTGGGAGAGGTGGAGGGCCAGGATCCTATTGCTGAGATCCAGATCCCACCCAACTCCTTCTACAAGCAGAGTGGAGAAGTATTTGTGGGTAATGTGAAGGCTAGCATCACTTTTCTAGACGCTAGAGACGTGTCCACAGCAGCAGCCGCACAGAGTGACCTCAACTTCGTAGGAGATGAGGGTGACACCTTGCCCCTAAGAACCTATGGTATGTTCTCAGTTGACTTCAGGGACGAGGAGGCCGGAGAACCACTGAACGCCGGAGAGGTGAAGGTGAAAATGGATTCAACACAGGTGAAAATGCCTGAGCACCTGGACACCATGAAGCTGTGGTCCTTGAACCCTGACACAGGCATGTGGGAGGAGGAGGGGAGCTTCCAGATGGAGAAGAAGCAACGTGGTAAAAGGGAAGAGAGGACCTTCCTCATTGGGAACATGGAGATCAGAGAGAGGAGGCTGTTTAACCTGGACGTCCCAGAGAACAGGAGGTGTTACATCAAGGTGCGAGGCTTCCGCAGCGATCGCTTCATGGCCAGCGAGCAGGTAGAGGGAGTGGTGGTGACCCTGATCAACATGGAGCCCACTGCAGGTTACTCCTCCAACCCTCGTGCCTGGGGACGCTTTGACAGCGTAATCACTGGCCCCAATGGTGCCTGTCTGCCTGCCTTCTGCGACGACCAGAAAGCTGACGCATATTCTGCCCATGTCATGGCCAACATGGGAGGAGAAGAACTCGAGGCAGTCCCATCTGCTCCCAAGTTTAACCCCAACATCATTGGAGTCCCTCAGCCATACCTGGGCAAGCTGAACTACAGACGGTCAGACCACAATGACCCCAGGTTAAAGAAGACAGCCTTCAGCATCAATGTGGCCAAGCCCAGCCCAAACACAGCTGAAGAGCTCAACGGACCTGTGTACTCATTTGACCAACTGAAAGAGTGTGAGGAAGCCCCATTTACTGCAGGCCACTTCCGCTTCACCAGAGTGGAGGGAGATCGCTACGATTACAACACAGTGCCTTTCAACGAAGACGATCCTATGAGCTGGACAGAAGACTACCTGAGCTGGTGGCCCAAGCCCATGGAGTACCGAGCCTGCTATGTCAAGGTCAAGATCAATGGTCCCCATGAGATCAACATGCGCTCCCGAAACCAGGGCGGCACTCACCCCAAGACCGTTGGCCAACTGTATGGCCTCCGCGACACCCGCAGCATCCGCGACATGGACCAGTCCACCGTCTCTGCTGTGTGCCTGGAGTTCAAGTGCAGCGGCATGCTCTACGACCAGGACCGAGTGGACCGCACTCTGGTGAAGGTGATCCCTCAGGGCAGCTGTAAGAGGGACAATGTTAACTCCATGCTTCAAGAGTACCTAATTAATCACCTGCCTCTAGCCGTCAACAACGACACCAATGAGTTCACAATGCTGGCACCACTGGACCCTCTGGGCCACAACTATGGCATCTTCACAGTGACAGACCAGGACCCCCGCACAGCTAAAGAGATAGCACTGGGACGCTGCTTTGATGGCACCTCTGACGGCACTTCCCGTGTCATGAAGAGCAACGAGGGAGTGGCACTTACCTTTACCTGTGGCAACCGTGAGGTGACCCGTCAAAGCGTGTTCCAGGCTCTGCAGAACTCCCCCGGGCAGTCTCCGGCGAGGGCAGTGAGGGATGGCCGAGGCAGGAAGCAGAGAGCAGGAGCCAACGCACTCCGCAACAGCCGTAGACGCAGTACTCGGAATCCCACTGCCACACGCACCTCAGGCTAAAGCACAGCACTACAGATCAGGGTCTCCACATCAGACATGTTGGCAAATCACTAAAGAAAGTGGGTATTGGTGATGGGATTCAAATGTATATATTTTAGCCCTTTAGTAAATATACACAGGTTTTTTGTCTTCATAATGTACTGTTTGTAATAACATTTAATTTGTTACTGAAAGATGTTTTTTAATTGTAAGGCCCATAACCATAAATTCATAACTGAACAAATATTTGCTCTATAACACAGGTAATGCCCAGGGAACATTTGGAGATTTTAATGTTACTGCAAATATTGTATTTTCTTCACCTGTGGTGTGATTAATATTTACTACTTGAAATTGTAAATAATGGGATATTTATTACACATGCCATTCAAGAATGTGATTAAGACACCACGCCCAAAATAAAACAAGAACAACCTGAGAACGTGTTAGATTGATGATTCGCTTGCACAAGTCTTTGTTGGCGCACATTCACAACATAGCTGACAACATTGTGAAGCGCACACTAGACAAGCTACTTCTAATTCACAAAAGCCATAACGGTCAGTGAAATCAGGTAGGGAAAAAAGTAAAGAAATTGGATCATTTAGACCAGTGATTTTATTAAATTAGATGCATATAAAACACTGAAGAGCTGGTAATCTTTTATGGTATATTGTACACCATTTCCAATTTCCTTAACAATTTGAAAACTATCAAACGTTAGAAAATAGGAATAAACATGTCCGTTTCTACCAGTATGAAGACACTAAGGTCAGCCCATAAGCCCCCTCCTCGTCTCACTTGATACAAGCCCGCAGAAGCAATGTTAAGGAGACCAGTTGTGTGAGAACATGCCAGATGACAATTTTATCTGCATTAGTAGTAATTGATGAGCAAATTGTGTTTGTCATGCACACAAATAAACTAAAATCACTCAACTGTTCAAGGATATTCAAGAGATGTATCCAGAGGATGTCCATGAGGTTTGAGTCACGTCTATGGTAAAAAATAAATTAGACTTGGGCGGTAAAACCATATAATGTTGAAATACAGACGGTATGATTTTGAATACAACTGCTTAGAACAACTATCTTAGACATGCCAAATAAATTATCTCCAGCTATACATTTGATTTGCTAACTTACTAGATCAGTGGCTAGCTTGCATGATCAAGCTTCTTGGTTACAGCAGCAGAGACAATCAATTCCCTCATGGATAAATCCCTGCCGCTTAAAATGTATTTTGAGCGTACAGGACCAGTATGATGGCATGAAAATCTAGATACCGCCCAACTCTAAAATGCATTACACTTGTCTATCCATTTTTACAGTGAATGCATAAGCCCCATGTAAAATCTCCAACTACTAAACATGTAGTGTCAGTTTCAAAGCATGAACGCAACTTTCAATGGATAAAGATAACATGTGTATTTGGCAACCAACGTTATAGATACTATATACTTTCCTGTAAGAAACCCATCGACAGGTAAAGTGAAATACCTATATTTATAGACATTCTGGGTGAAATTATTTGCATAGAACCTAATTTGTTTAGATGTCACTGCAGTAGCAACTGGAATTTGACATGAGCATATAATTTCTCAAAATCAAAAACGTGCTCTACAAATCGCATACAGCGTAGAAAGTATTTTTCACTGTGTTTTGTATCTTTTTATGAAGTTTGGAGGCTGAATGAGAGAAAAGGCCATTTCATTATGTATTAACGGAAGTGTTGGTACTGGATGCTCCCTGTATAGTCCCTCGGATCATTGAAGCAAAATGAAAGGGTGACACATTGTTCAGGTTTTTCCAGGATGACACTGGATAGCATGAGAAGTACAGCTGCATTTCTGAGGGTTAAAAGGTGAAAGGGCAGTGGGGATATAGCCGTCGTCACATGAAGTCATCATAGTCTTGGGTGTAGCCACCATCGAATTCTCCATAGTCTGCAAGGTCATCTTTCCCCTTGGCTTTCATACCGCCACCAAGTACAACTCCTTTCTTCTTCTTCTTGCCTTTGATTGCCTGTGGAACCAAAACAAAACTTAAATCATTGCTACAAATAAACAGTTGGTGTTCTTCAAAGTGAATATTCATGTAAATGGGGCAACCAGGGTGTAAGTTAGTTCCTTGAGCAGAGTCCAATGAAATGCAATATGGAGGTACTGGTAAAGGGCTCCCTCCACTGAATGTAAGGAGAACTACAATTCATGAAGAAAACTCCAGAAGGATGACATCATTTTTGTTCAGCATGAATAAGACGATCAACAACTTACTTTTTCTTGCTTCTGTTTTTCATTAAGTAGAACTGTCAGGGAAGAGCTGATTTTCTTTAAGTCTTCAACTTCCACTGTGTAGAAACAGGACATCTAGTTTAGACACGTTAACACAATGGTTGAGCCTGAATGTTAGTGAACTCCAAATATGTCAAGTCAAACCATTGTTGAATGGCTTATGTATATAAACATATCTCGACATGAGGTATGACATGTAGTTTGGCATTTGTTTTAAAGTAATAAGTGCACAAACCTAAAACACACTGAATAATAAAGTTTCATAATTCATGAAGGATGTTGAACTCACATGAAATACAAAGCTCCCGAAACAACGACTCCAAGAAGCTCGAATAATGCACAGATTTTTCATACTGTAATATCTTCACTTTCAGCAACTTTTCAAACTCTGTGAAGTCCTCTTTAGAAGATGGGCACATGGCTTCAATTCCAGAAACATTGTTTGTGGTACTACCCCCTGAAATTCCTGAAATGACAAAAACAAAAACTAATGAGAACACACAATAACAGTATGGCTGGCTAGTGGGTAAACCTGACAGGATACTCCAGGACCTTACCAAACGCCTCTTTTGCCAGCTCCAAGTCTGCTTCCTCCTGCATCTTCTGGACTTTCAACTTTTCTGCTAGCTGTTGTTCAGGTGTAAGCTCTTCCTCTTCATCCAACTAACAATAAGAAAAAAGTTAAGGATTCATAAGAGAGAAAAGATTCAGAACTGCAAGGTTAATCCAACATTTCCTAAACTCACATTCTTTTTCAGCTCTTGTTGCTTTTTCCTTAGCCGGTTTTCTTTCTCCTTTATTTTTTCGGCCAGTTTTTTCTTCTCAGACACTTTGGCCTCTGAAATAAAAAAGCAAGGTTAGAGCAAACCTCTGGAACAGACACCACCATCAAATCAAGTTGAAAGTACACATTTTCAGCCAGTACACGATGATAATAAAAAGACAAGGCAGCAGCCAGTATGATGCAGGAAAATGTTTGTGATCTATTCACAAAAATATATACAGGCATGTGCAGATCAACATATGATATATGACAACAGGCTGCAGCCACTACTTTCTCAAACCATTGGTTGTAAGTTGTATATTTCTGCACCTGATTTCTTTGCCTCTGCTTTCTTCTCTTCCTCTTCATCATCCCAGTTATCCTGCAGAGGGAGAACAGACGAATGAGTCGAATGATGTGACGAGGGGTAGTTAAGTGGTTGGTTCTGGGACTTGTCTAGAGTAGGTCTTGACTTAATTTTCAAGGAAATCAACAAGATCTGAGGTCGAGACCAACTGCATTATCAAACATCAGAAGACATGTCAGAACCAGTCACAGCCACATTATCACAAAATGTAGTTATGTAAAGCATTTCAACCAACATTTGGCAAATGTTTCATATCCACTGAGGCCCCAATAAGGGAATAAGACAGGTACCTAGCCCAAGTCGTATAAAAAAAAGCATAACGTTTCTCTCGGTGTAGGCCATCATTGTAAATAAGTTGTTCTTAACTGACTTGCCTAGTTAAATAGGCAAGTTTCATTTAAATAAAAACAACTGTAGGACTACTGTACTGATCAAGTTTTGCTTTGAGGACATGAAAACACCATACGACTTCAACACTACCTATATTCGACAAACTATGGTCAACAATTGAAACTGCTTTGCTAGCCTTTTCCACAGCTGTATGATCCCATAGTAACGCTATACATTCGGATGACTTTCTAGACAAATGGTGAAAATGAGTCAACGGGATGAGTCTGTTGAAGATTCTCGAAAACACACTTTACGTTTAGCATATGTCAGAGTTGGAAGCATCTAGTAGTAAGGCTCAATTCAGTCATATCATCATCAGGGAAGATTGACGTTGGCAACTAACGTTAGCAAGCTAACTTACATTCAAGTGCATATGTATCAAATGAATAACAATGCCTTGAACTGACTTCAATGGCCAATCGCAGAAAGACTATGATTCATGCTTATCTTAAAAGCTAGCCAGTCAACACATTAGTTCAGAGATAACTTGCCAAGTTAGCTGCTAACCTAAAAATCTAGTTCAGTAACTAACGTTAGCTAGCTTCTAATTACACTACACCCCCCCCCCCCCCCCCAAAAAAAAAGGAACTAACGTAGATCAATTCAAAAACAAGTGTCAGAGAACGAGTCTATGCTCAGCTCGAACCAAGAGACACACGCTGACAGTTCTCACATGTGCGGCCTCACAGCTTGTACAAGATCGAGCTAGCTAAGATATATCGGTTAACGCTAACTAGCTAGAAACGTGGATAATGCTATGCTAGTTGGCGGCTAGCTAGCTAATGTCCACAGACTAACTAACAAGGCGTGTTGTGTTAGACACAACTAACGGGTTAATGATGACCTGAAATATGGCCTTCATCGTGTAAGTGGCTAGCTAGTTAGTTGTTTGGTTACCTTCACATCTTCATCTTCGTCTTCGCCTTCCCATTTGTCCAGCACTACCGCCTTTTTGATCGGCGCGACGTCCGGCTCGAAGTTGTCAGCGTCTATAAATACACATTGTAATGGTAACTAACAGTTCTCAAACGTTCAGAAACGATAAACGAGCTATTATCAATCACAATGTTACACATATTTCCCAAAACCCTAAATAAAGCTGTCGCACGATATAATTTCTAACTTTCTTCTCACCCCAATCGTCGGCATCCGCCATCTTGGCTGTGTGTGTGTGTGTGCGGGTTTGACAGAACTCTGAACTGAAAGCGGCTAAGCAGATGGAGAAAGTAGATAACGAGGCTCTGCAATGCTAGGAGTTGCTGATCTTTTTTTTTTTAAACATTTTTTTCAAGAAAGGAAATCCCCTTCATGGAAAAGTATGCCTTCTATTGAGTAAAAAAAAAAAAAGTCGCACTGTCCCTTAATCTTACATTTTAATATGAAATATTTAATTAAAGGCATAATCTCTCATTTCAACACCATGACCCTGCCACTTAGGAAATGTAGGCGAAGCTGAGATGATTGACAGCTCCATGTTAAACGTATTTTTCAGCTAAACATTTTGCTGCCAAGAAAATTAAAGGAGTACAATGCAGAAGTTATTTATTAGAAAACATATTTATATTTTAGTCAATGCCACTGACATTGCTTGTCCTAATATTTTTCTTTATTTTTAGATTTGTTTGTTAGATATTTTTTATTTCACCTTTATTTAACCAGGTAGGCAAGTTGAGAACAAGTTCTCATTTACAATTGCGACCTGGCCAAGATAAAGCAAAGCAGTTCGACACATACAACAGCAAAGTTACACATGGAGTAAAACAAACAGTCAATAATACAGTAGAAAAATAAGTCTATATACAATGTGAGCAAATGAGGTGAGACAAGGGAGGTAAAGGCCATGGTGGTGAAGTAAATACAATATAGCAAGTAAAACACTGGAATGGTAGATTTGCAGTGGAAGAAAGTGCAAAGTAGAGAGAAATAATGGGGTGCAAAGGAGCAAAATAAATAAATACAGTAGGGGGGGTAGTTGTTTGGGCTAAATTATAGATGGGCCATGTACAGGTGCAGTAATCTGTGAGCTGCTCTGACAGCTGGTGCTTAAAGCTAGTGAGGGAGATAAGTGTTTCCAGTTTCAGAGATTTTTGTAGTTTGTTCCAGTCATTGGCAGCAGAGAACTGGAAGGAGGCGGCCAAAGGAATAATTGATTTTGGGGCTGACTTGCTGGAGCGCGTGCTACAGGTGGTTGCTGCTATGGTGACCAGCGAGCTGAGATAAGGGGGGACTTTACCTAGCAGGGTCTTGTAGATGACCTGGAGCCAGTGGGTTTGGCAACGAGTATGAAGCGAGGGCCAGCCAACGAGAGCATACAGGTCACCGTGATGGGTAGTATATGGGGCTTTGGTGACAAAACAGATGGCACCTTGATAGACTACATACAATTTATTGAGTACGGTGTTGGAGGCTATTTTGTAAATGACATCACCGAAGTCGAGGATCAGTAGGATGGCCAGTTTTACAAGGGTATGTTTGGCAGCATGAGTGAAGGATGCTTTGTTGCGAAATAGGAAGCCAATTCTAGATTTAACTTTGGATTGGAGATGTTTGATATGAGTCTGGAAGGAGAGTTTACAGTCTAACCAGACACCTAGGTATTTGTAGTTGTCCACATATTCTAAGTCAGAACCGTCCAGAGTAGTGATGCTAGACAGGCGGGCAGGTGCAGGCAGCGATCAGTTGAAGAGCATGCATTTAGTTTTACTTGTATTTAAGAGCAGTTGGAGGCCACGGAAGGAGTGTTGTATGGCATTGAAGCTCATCTGAAGGGTTGTTAACACAGTGTCCAAAGAAGGACCAGAAGTATACAGAATGGTGTCGTCTGCATAGAGGTGGATCAGAGACTCACCAGCAGCAAGAGCGACATCATTGATGTATACAGAGAAGAGATTCGGTCCAAGAATTGAACCCTGTGGCACCCCCATAGAGACTGCCAGAGGCCCGGACAACAGGCCCTCCGATTTGACACACTGAACTCTATCAGAGAAGTAGTTGGTGAACTAGGTGAGGCAATCATTTGAGAAACCAAGGCTATCGAGTCTGCCGATGAGGATGTGGTGATTGACAGAGTCGAAAGCCTTGGCCAGGTCAATGAATACGGCTGCACAGTACTGTCTTTTATTGATGGCGGTTATGATATCGTTTAGTACCTTGAGCGTGGCTGAGATGCACCCGTGACCAGCTCGGAAACCAGGTTGCACAGCCGAGAAGGTACGGTGGGATTCGAGATGGTCAGTGATCTGTTTGTTGACTTGGCTTTCGAAGACCTTAGATAGGCAGGGCAGGATGGATATAGGTCTGTAACAGTTTGGGTCCAGGGTGTCTACCCCTTTGAAGAGGGGGATGACTGCGGCAGCTTTCCAATCCTCGGGGATCTCAGATGATATGAGAGAGGTTGAACAGGCTGGTAATAGGGGTTGCGACAATGGCGGCGGATAGTTTCAGAAATAGAGGGTCCAGATTGTCAAGCCCAGCTGATTTGTACGGGTCCAGGTTTTGCAGCTCTTTCAGAACATTTGTTATCTGGATTTGGGTAAAGGAGAAGCTGGGGAGGCTTGGGCGAGTAGCTGGGGGGGGGGGGCGGAGCTGTTGGCCACGGTTGGATTAGCCAGGAGGAAGGCATGGCCAGCCGTTGAGAAATGCTTGTTAAAGTTTTCGATAATCATGGATTTATCGGTGGTGACCGTGTTACCTAGCCTCAGTGCAGTGGGCAGCTGGGAGGAGGTGTTCTTATTCTCCATGGACTTTACAGTGTTCCAGAACTTTTTGGAGTTTGGATGCAAATTGCTGCTTGAAGAAGCTGTCCTTTTCTTTCCTGACTGACTGCGTGTATTGGTTCCTGACTTCCCTGAACAGTTGCATATCGTGGAGACTATTCGATGCTATTGCTATTGTTTTTGTGCTGGTCGAGGGCAGTCAGGTCTGGAGTGAACCAAGGGCTATATCTGTTCTTAGTTCTGCATTTTTTGAATAACCATCCATTGCAATAGCCTTACTCAAATATATTACACGTATTGTTCAACATTGTAATTGTGTGGGAGAGAGTCCTCGTGGCCCATTGGGGGTGAGAGGGTTACACATCAGAAGGGGAGGCCATTACAGAGCAGAAACTAACAGCACCATCAGCAGTCCCAGAAGGTGACAGAGAGGACTAGGGCACAGTGCCAGCCCTGGTGACCTGCCTGCATGGGGACACACAAACACAAAAGCAACACTAACTGTATGGAGACAAAGTCAACAACATCAACAATAGAATTAGCATACAATTGCATCCTACATCCAACACTCCCTCAAACCTTGAGCTGTCCTTCTTCCACTCGATCCTGATTCCTCTTCTTATTCAGACTCAAAGTTACAAAATATACATGCTGAACGTATGTACTGACATAATACGCATCTAATTTAATTACCCTCTGCTAAGATCAAGACAATGTTAACTTCAGTGATATTTGCTAGATAGGTAGCCTAGTGGTGCAAGATCGAATCCCCGAGCTGACAAGGAAAATTCTGTCGGTCTGCCCCTGAAAAAGGCTGTTCCTAGGCAGTCATTGAAAATAAGAATGTGTTCTTAACGGACTTGTCTAGTTAGATAAAAAAAAAGAAAAAAAAGACAGCTGTCAGCTGCACACGTCACAAAATCAATCGCTGTTTATAGGAGAAACATTCTGGGCTGGGTCAAACACGACATGGACACAAAGAAAAACAACAATTTGATAGGAGGCAATCCAAAACACGGAAGATAAACTGACATGTGTTTTTGAATCCTCACACTTGTCTGCCCGGATGAGGGACACAGCCAGAATGGTGTCAGTCCTTCAACCTTCACCAAAGATGACATGGCCATATCTGGGAGGCCAGCTGCAGATAGTAACAAGTTAAGAGGATTTGAAACTAATTTCAGGCACTAGACATATTTGTGGTAGCAAAACAACAAAAGGCATGTTGCACCTGCCAGTGCTCCAACCTCAATGAAGACCTCAGGGCGCCAGGAGCTTATGGGTCCAAAAGCCAGGCTATGGCTCAGCAGTCCTGTTAAAGCCTGCAGCCTCAGAACTGCCAGGAGGGGGAGAGGTGAGTTACAGCCAGTTATATCATAGTGAAAAATGTTTTGGAAGTTATAGAAATGCATTTATTAATGTCTACATTTATTTTTTTCCATGTTTATTCTATTAGTCACCTTCATGCATACTTTTAAATTATATTATGTGAGCTTAACATAAAATATATAGATGTTTTGTGTCCCCTTAAAGTATACATTTTAGAAAGTACACATTTTACTGTCTCCACTACAACAACAAATATACATGCAATTTTGTCTTTGAAACATTTAATTGAAATCCTTTGAATTCCATTCATTCCTTAGCAAGACTGATTCTTCTGGGGAGTGCCAATATGGCCGACCTGTGGGTTCAAAGCCGCTCACTGGCCAATACAATCCAGGGTTTATATGGGTTTTTCTATAAACTAGGGTTCCAGTGAGGATTTCCTACACTGGACAACTTGTTACAGCTGTTTGTAAGTAATCAATAAGAGTGGCATTTTTTAAAATGTCATTACATTAACATAAGGGGGGGATCATAGCTATAGTCAAAAAATCACGAGTTTATTTAAACCTACTGTATATTTTACCTTTTATCATGGTTGGGTGTCACCTTACCTACAGTTGAAGTCGGACGTTTACATACATTTAGGTTGGAGTCATTTAAAACTCGTTTTTCAACCACTCCACAAATTTCTTGTAAACAAACTATAGTTTTGGAAAGTCGGTTGGCAAGTGGCAAGTCTCCTTTGTGCATGACAAGTAATTTTTCCAACAATTGTTTACAGACATTATTTCACTGTATCACAATTCCAGTGGGTCAGAAGTTTACATACACTAAGTTGACTGTGCATTTAAACAGCTTGGACAATTCCAGAAAATTATTGTCATGGCTTTAGAAGCTTCTGATAGGCTAATTGACATCATTTGAGTTAATTGGAGGTTTACCTGTGGATGTATTTCAAGGCTACATTCAAACTCAGTGCCTCTTTGCTTGACAACATGGCAAAATCAAAAGAAATCAGCCAAGACCTCAACAAGTTGTAGACTTGACCTCCACAAGTCTGGTTCATCCTTGGGAGCAATTTCCAAACGCCTGACGATACCACGTTCATCTGTACAAACAATAGTACACAAGTATAAACACCATGTGACCACCAAAGCCGTCATACCGCTTAGGAAGGAGACGCGTTCTGTCTCCTAGAGATGAATGTACTGTGGTGCGAAAAGTGCAAATCAATCCCAAAAAAACAGCAAAGGACCTTGTGAAGATGCTGGAGGAAACAGGTACAAAAGTATCTATATCCACAGTAAAACAAGTCCTATTACTACATAAATTGATTGGCCGCTAACTTGAGAAGCAACTGCTCCAAAACCGCCATAAAAAAAGCCAGACTATGGTTTGCAACTGCACATGGGGACAAAGATTGTACTTTTAAGAGAAATGTCCTCTGGTTTGATGAAACAAAAATATAATGACAATCGTTATGTTTGGAGGAAAAAGCGGGAGGCTTGCAAGCTGAAGAACACCATCCCAACCGTGAAGCACGGGGGTGGCAGCAACATGTTGTGGGGGTGCTTTGCTGCAGGAGGGACTGGTGCACTTCACAAAATAGATGGCATCATGAGGGAGGACAATTATGTGAATATATTGAAGCAACATCTCAAGACATCAGTCAGGAAGTTAAAGCTTGGTCGCAAATGGGTCTTCCAAATAGATAATGACCCCAAGCATACTTCCAAAGTTGTGGCAAAATGGCTGAAGGACAACAAAGTCAAGGTATTGGAGTGGCCATCACAAAGCCCTGACCACAAAGCCCTGAAAATGTGTGGGCAGAACTGAAAAAGCGTGTGCGAGCAAGGAGGCCTACAAACCTGACTCAGTTACACCAGCTCTGTCAGGAGGAATGGGCCAAAATTCACCCAACTTATTGTGGGAAGCTTGTGGAAGGCTACTTAAAACGTTTGACCTAAGTTAAACAATTTAAAGGCAATGCTACCAAATACTAATTCAGTGTATGTACATTTCTGACCCACTGGGAATGTGATGAAAGAACGCTGAAATAAATCATTCCCTCTACTATTATTCTGACATTTCACATTCTAAAAATAAAATGGTGATCCTAACTGACCTAAAACGGGGAATTTTTACTTGGATTAAATGTCAGGAATTGTGAAAAACTGAGTTTAAATGTATCTGGCTAAGGTGTATGTAAACCTCCGACTTCAACTGTAAGACAGAGGTCTCAATGTGAGACAGAGTGGCACTCTCGTGTGACCTGCCCCACTTTGAGAAAACCCAGGAAGTACTGAAGAACAAACTGCTGCCTCTCAAACAGCTGTGTCTGTTCACCCTGGTCCCGGCCCTGAATGCAGAGGGCTCTGACTCAAAAACAGCCACGCTATACGCCCCTGGGTCATTAGGGTCATCAGCCTGACTAGGGGCCAACAGGCCAAGGCAGCATAGCACCTGGACACCTCTAGGAGTCCTGTCAGTGGACACCTGCAGGATTCTTTTACAAATCCATCCTTTCCTGATTCCTCGTGTCGTGTAGCAATTGTAACACCTCTCAATAACTTTAAGGACACACAAATTAATGAATCATGGCAATGGTCAAATCAATTGCAAAGGAACTAACCTTGAATAAATAATGGAAATGGATGTGTTAAAGAAGGAGGGAAAAGTAAAGCAGGAAACGCACCTGGGGAACCTGCTGCAGCGTCGCTTTGGGAAGGAAGAAAAATAATCTTCTGTCCACTTGATTGAGTGTCTTCAGGGCTCCAGTTCTGAACGGGGCTATGAGCGCACAAAAAGGCTCATTTTTCATTTGATGTGAGGAGACAAGAGTTATCACGAAAGGATAAATGGAGTGTGTGGGGTGGTTGTTTAAGAGGGTGCTACAGTACCCGAAGGTGCTGGCTCCTGTAGGATCTGTGCGACGTTGTCCCTCTTGCTGCTGTTGTAGCAGAACTCTGAAGAACTCCAGGCTCTCCACAAAGAAGCTCCGCACCAGCTGCACAAACACCTCATCCACTACATAGGTCGCCATGATGCCCAGTGAGCAGAACATCCTCAGTGAACTCTCCTGTGTACATGCCCTGGGGGAGAGAACATTTTCCAATTATACCTGTAGATTATTTTCAACATAAAGAATTCAAATCGAAGACACCAAAGTTAGACCCCAGTCTTAATGTGTTGGCAGTAATGGGGTACAGGAGAGGGTGCTGACAAGTCTCTGCTCCATCTTGTCCACCAGAATATCCTGTTTTGTACTGGGTAGGAGCAGGACGTGATGGGAGTCCTGCACAATCATCTTCCTGAAAGTATCCGTCATGCCAGCAGGGAACTTCTTAATAGTGCTCACCCTGCAAATGCACACAGACAAGAGCATGCACACACACACACACACACACACACAGAACGTTGACAGTGATGCATCGTTGATGCTCAAACCATCTGTAGTGATGATTAATGGCAGTAAGACCGACTCACGGCAGGGCCAGAGCGACCTGAGCACCAAGGTCTCAAAGAAGAAGTCAAAGTAGTACAGCTCCTCGATGAAACAAAAGCATGAGGGTTGTCAATTACGCTTATATAACATATCTTTATACCTAACAGTGGAACCATGCCAAATGTTAACCAAATTCCTCTGAGCCAGTTAATTGAGTTAAGTATTTGCTCATGTACCAGTGAGGAATGGAGGAACAGACTGCTCTTTCATGAATGCAAGGACACTCCGCATTGAGGAAAATTATGGCTTGTCCCGGATGAGCTGTCGCAGGGCTGTGCAGCTTACACCTCAAGCAATGCTTCCAAGGGCACTGTATAACCAGAGAGACAAAATAGATTACAAATATGAATGGGAGCACATTCACAAGAGGTTAGTAATAAATCAACTGCAGCTATGTTTCACATAGATATGCACTCACAGAAACGTCTCAGCAGAAAGATTGGGCATGGTCTTCACTGCTTCTTTAAAAAGAGTTTTAGCCTGGGAAAAGAAACCAGAAGTGATCATTAGTATTAATCACAAACCATCTCCCAACACACGTAGAGAAAGCCAGAGAGAGAATACTCTGCAGTGCTATAGAGGTCAGTAGCACAGTATTGTTGTGCTTTGCCACTTCACAGTGTGCATAAACATGCAGGATGAGGGAGCTGTGATTTAATGGTGCTGGCAGGCCACCCTCAGGCCCATTAGTAGCAACAGACAGGGGATTATATGGCAGCTTTCATGGCCAGTGTGGTGAAACAGCGCAGCGCAAGGCTAGCAGCAGGGCCATCACCAGTCTGAGACACCACCACATAGTGACAGCTGGGACCTGGTGTGTGTGTTGACAGTCACAGATACGCTGTGTGTGTTCAGAACATAGAACAGCCTATTTAAACAGTCAGGGCAAGGGTTGTACAACAGGCCGACCTCTCCACTGACGGTTAATTATTTAACATCTAATCATTACCGTGTCATACACACCTCTGCATGACAGAGATGAGACCCACATTTCGTAACATGCTGACACTCAGAAATCCTTTTCAAATCTCTACATTTCATTGGGTGAATAAAATCACTAAGTATTTAGGGATAGATAGATGTTCCTATACTGATATGCATGAATTGTATCCCCTTGAAAACGACTTGCAGGTCACAGGTATTGCTGGAGCAGAGAGGGCATGAGTCAGCTCATAGACGTTACCTGCTGAGTGTTCCAGGCTCATCTTCCTGCCAAGGTCCTGTTGGTCAACAGCAGACTAGCCCTGGTCAGCACACTGAGTAGAGGGGTGCTGGGGAGCAGGGGCTCCACCTTATCCAACCAGCCAGTCACCTCTGGTGAGCCCTGGACAAAGGTCAACACAACACAGACAGAGTATAGTGACTAAACACCAATTCAAAGATTAACACGTAGATATAAAGTGGATTTCAATAGTGACTAAATAGGCTTCTGACAAACACTATCGGTACACACAATATGTTGGTGGAATGTAAATACATGTTCACAAACCATTAAAAAAAAATGATCGGGCAAACAAAAAAGAGGGGTAATTTCAAACGTCTGAGTGACCTCATTCATACATAGTTGGCACCTCCTCTCTAAGAAACAGCCCAATTCTGAGCCTGCCCAGTGTGTCAGTCTATACCTGGCTCGGGTCCTTATGGAGCATACAGCTCCAGCTGGCACAGGGACACAGCACCCCTATCTGACTGTCAGGCAGGGCAAGAAGCCTGGGTACACCTGGGCATGCCAGCTGTGGTCCCCCTCTACACTCCATCTTGCT
Organism: Oncorhynchus clarkii lewisi; assembly: GCF_045791955.1. Lineage (NCBI taxonomy): Eukaryota > Metazoa > Chordata > Actinopteri > Salmoniformes > Salmonidae > Oncorhynchus > Oncorhynchus clarkii. Next base: position 13,859,697 of record NC_092172.1, on the reverse strand, counting down.
CTCCTCCTTTCCATTTACTCTCCATTGGTTATGGTCATGTATGCATACTGACAGAGCCTTGTAAACATACCGCCCACTGAGCCAAGAGTAGCAGCGTACTGCCGAAGCCATGTTACGGTGTACCTTGTCGATTGTCTTAATTTAGTATGAGTGAGCATGTCGCTGTTTGTGAGGATGGGGGTCAGTGTTGGTGTGTCCCTCTAAGGCCGTACCCAGAGTTAGGTGGTGATGGTGTTGGCCTGTGGGGGGGTTGAGGCCGGGCATGTGCAGGGCGACGTCAGAAAGAGAGGACAGAAGGATGTCAGAGGGCAAGCTCCACAGAGTCTCAACCTCCACCCCACCCACCAGAGAGCCCAGCTTCTGCAGCTGCCCCAGCAGAGCCAGCTAGAAGGGACACAAGGAGGGAGAGAGCAGGAAAGAGCGAGAAGGGAAGGTTGGGGATATGAAAGGGTGTGTGTGTGTGTGTGTGGGGGGGGGGGGGTATGGAGAAAGAGGGATAGTCTATTTCTAACTCATCGTTCAAACACTTTTAATAATGCAAAAATCTGTTAAAGGAAACTAGATACAAAAGATCTGACAAATTGTCCTTGCTCTTTGTAACACTATACAGCTATTAGATACTTAGCTAATACAGGTAGAGTCATCTGGTGTATAATGAAGTAGGAAACATACATCTTGACAGGGTTGTGGTTTGCCATGGTGATAGTGTGTGTCCTTGAGTCACCCCTGGCCAGACTGCTCTAGGCTTTAGGCCAGCTGGCTCAGAATGGACCATTACTATGCACAGAACCATTACATTGAAACAGAGACATTCTCAAACATCTAGCATACCATATCTGAGACAATACGCAACCATGTTAACAAAAAGCCAAAAACAGAAATAATACTGTTGTTTAGAGACACTTTGTTCCCATTACACTGGCCTAGGATGACATCACAAAAAGTAGATGGAACAAATCATTATGACTGGTCTTAACTCTTATTAATATCTGTATAATTGAAATGGAAACTACTTGGGAAAATGAAGAAAATCCCACTGGGCTCAAAACAAAAGCTTTATTTTCTGCTTCTGTTTCCCCACCCTACCATTCCATTGACTAAGGACCCTTATGGCGCATGGCAGGCAGCAGCCGTGAGGCACACGTTGAAAATGTGGGGTTAGTTGTGCTTCTGTAATCAAAGGGTCAAGGCACCTCCAGAACCCCCCTCACCTCACCTGGGGTCAGACTGCTGCAGACTGGCTGCTTGTCAGCGGCCACAAAGCCCCTACTAACCAACCCCCAAATCATCCCCACCCTCTGTTACTGAAGCCGGGCAGCACTGAGAAAACCCAATCAGGTATGAAAACCAAACAGAAGGTGCTCCATTAGAGCTCTCTCTCTGATGAGAGGATGCTTGTGACGGCCGATGGTGATGATCTTCTACCTGTGCAGGAGTGAAGGGCACAGAGACCAGGGCTGTCAGAACAGGGCTGAGCTGGAATTGGCTGAGCTTCTGCAGGAAGTCCACACCCAGCCAGGGCAAGAAGGGAGCCAGCTGAGACACTCGGCCGGCAGAGAGAGAGCCAGGAGACTGAAGCTCACTCCCATTCAGGAAAAAGCTGGAGATCTGAAGAGGGATGGTCACAAGCACAACACGCATTATACACAGGAATCACACAAAGTGCAAACACAAGATATTCAAACCATAGATTAGTCCACTTCACTCATACCCATATAAGTTTCACCTTCAACTTTGCGGTGAAAAATAAAGTAGTTCCATGGTAAGGAATAACAGTGTCTGTCTGACAGCTCCACGTACCATGTCCCCGGGGCTCCTGAGGTCTCTGCGTTTCTGTACACCCGCAGGTCCTGTGGGTCTGACAGACACGTCAGTTTGCCAAGCCTAGGGAGACAAAGATGATAATTACTCAAGCATCTCCAAAGATACTTTTGGATCCCAAACAGTTGGTTACTTCAGTGTCTACCAGAGTGTTGAGTTTCATAGGACTAGGGAAAGTATTTTCTTGAAAACGCATACACTCAAATCAGATTGTTTGAAACCGAATCGTTCTGCAAGAGAGGATACATGACCAACCATCAATCAAATATTGTGACACTGACCTCCTGAATTGTTCTGCTGTTAGATTTCTGAACGTCCCTATGAGGCTCTCAGACACAAACTCCTGCTGTAGGTGGCTTAGGGTGTTCATCAGCAACACATCCATTCCATCCAACAGCTAGGAGAGAAGAAACTCTGGTTTACCGTGCACAATGATGAAAACGCACTGTATACCGTTTGAAATGAAGACAATGAAAACGTATTGGCCTAAACGCATACTGTTTTGCACTGTATACACGTACAATATTTTGCACAGTGCTCAGAGAAATAGATTGTTTATAATAGTAATATCATTTTTTTCTCAAAATGTCACCTGATTTGTATTTCAACCAGCAACTATCAGGAACTTACCCTGATCAGGTTCACACATTTTTACAATGTACATTTCATCAGCTGTTATACAATATGATAAAAACACAGGAATTTTAACTGCACTTTAAGGTCAACGACTTAATAAACTTAACCCAGTACCAGGACCAGTGGCGTACCGCAGTTTCGTGGAGCACTCAGCAAGGTCTGAGAAAAGTCTAAGCATTTCTTATGGGGGAAAATAGCTAACTTCCTACAATTCAACACCTTTTGCCATGGGGCAAATTAGATTTTGTTTTGCTGTTTTATAGCTAATATCATGCTATTTTGCATTTTTTAAAGCTTCCTCCAATTATTGCGGGAGCTGCAGGAGGCTGTGGTATGCCAGTCACCAGGACATCTAAGCCAAAAACCTAGTTGCCTCTTCCACGAGGTTGAAATTTGGCCACAAGTGGATCTTTGAGCAAGACAACAACCTGAAGAAGCACACATCAAAATCCACAAAGAAATGGTTAATTAACCCCCAAAAAATCGACATTTTTGCCATGGCCATCTCAGTCTCCAGATGAACCCCATTGAAACCTGTGGTTTGAGTTTAAGAGGGCAGTCCATAAGCAAAAACAAAGGATATCAAGGATCTGGAAAGATTCTGTATTGAGGAATAAGATCCCTCCCAATGTGTTCTCCAATCTCATAAAAACATTATCCAAGGTTAGGGATTGAAAGGTACTGAGTATTGCTTATTAAACAAAATCTCTTTCTTTGCGCAATAGTATAAATAGAAATTATGATACAATACAGCTCAGTATTTGTATTATTTAACTTATACAGTCTTTTTTGCTCATCTTTATCATGGCTGACAATTATTTTGGATTTGACTTTACATGCAACGATCATATTCACATTTTAAGCATTGAAAGATCACTCACATTTCTTCACATAGCCAACCTTAATTCATGCATTCCGATGTTTACTTTCTGAACATTGGCTATGGCCACAACCACTGACACAATGGAGACCACTGACGAGTGCCTGGCTGTGGCGGCTCTGGTTTCACACAGGTGTCTTGTCTGTTACCTGAGCAGGTGAGAGGTGCTGGAAGCTGTGAAAGGGCAGGTAGACGATCAGGTTACCAGTGTCCCTGATGAAGGAGGGGCTGCCGGCTGTCATGTTGAGGGAGCTGAGGGCTCGGCTGTACCACCTTCCAAGGCCCTGCGCTGCGCCACCGACAGGCTCCTGATGTTGCTGTTGATGGTATTTCTCCTGAAGAAAGCGAGAGCGAGCATAGAGGAATGTAGGACATAGTTGTTGTTTACCTGAACAAAAAGCAGAGAGCAAAACATGACTGGGAAAGCACATCTCTTTCAGAGACTCAAATGATGAATAAACGAAGGCCAAAGCAGTAGTTTAAATAGAAAATGACTCCAATATTGGGAGTCTGTTTGTGTCTGAATAGAGCGGGTATTTAACTGTGCAAGTCCATGACCTTTGACTCTAGAATAATAAGAGTTCTATAGCCATTCAGTACTATATGTACATCTATAATGCAGAAACCAACACACAAAGACATCTTGACTCATGATGACTTGTATCAGAAGCCTACTTAACTTACACAATGAGGTTGGTCTGTAAAGGGGGGCAGTGATGTCAGACTGGATGTCTGCAGGGTTGACCAGGGAAAGTAGGGGTACCAGTTCAGGAAAGAGGCTCCTGTCCCTGACCAAGTGGGTATGAAAAAGCACAGATACCATGGTGCCTATGTAGTCATCTGTAAGCTGGGACAGAGAGAGAGGTTAAGTGATTATCCTGTGTGAACATAGAGCTGAAAAGGTTTCGCTACATTATTTTATAAAAATGTATTCAAATCAGGTTGTCCCATTGAGGTCAAGTGACCTCAGTATTTTCCATGGAAGACCTGTCTAAGAGGACAACTGATATGAAGTGTGTTGTATTACCTGCAATGTTCCCTGGTTCCTGCTGAAGTACTGCAGCATCTGTCGGACTGTGGTGATGTCCAATCACTCAGCACTGCCCTCAGAATGGTCGGAGGGATACGGAAATATTCCTGTAACAGAATCATACCACGTACTAAAACCAAGCACCCATAAGCCCGACAAGAATATCATAAACACTGTCACCAAGTAACAATAGACAAACTAAAAAATCTCTACATTACAAAAACTCATACCTAGCCATCACTATGCCTTGAGACATCTCCAGACGTGTCTTAAGAATTACACTCCCCTACGTATTTATTTGGACAGTCATGGTAAACATTTTACTTTGGAGCTATAATCCAGCATTTTGATTTGACATCAAGTATTTTATGAGGTGACAGTACAGAATGTCGCCTTTTATTTGAGAGTATTTCCATACATACTGTGGGGAGAACAAGTATTTGATAACCTGCGAAATCGTCAGTGAAATGCAAATTAATTACTTAAAAATCATAATGTGATTTTCTGGATTTTTGTTTTAGATTCTGTCTCTCACAGTTGAAGTGTACCTATGATAAAAATTACAGACCTCGTGCTTTGTAAGTAGGAAAACCTGCAAAATCGGCAGTGTATCAAATACTTGTTCTTCCCACTGTATCTGTTTTACTGTTTAGAAATTAAAGCACTCTGTATCTAGTCCCCCCCCATTTGAACGTGTCATAAGTATTTGGACAAATTCACTCATGGTCTAAGTGCCTGAGGCCGGGTGTCTACAAAGCTAACTTATGGAATTGTTTTAAGATGGTCTACCAAGGATCATTTAGCTATTTGATTTTTAGAACCCCTGTAAGTATCCCAGAAAATATTTTTAAGATTGGGCTAATAGCAATAAGGCCAAATTCATAAACACATTGACTAACATTCATACACAGCAAAACAATTATTTTGACTATCAAAAGGAAGTATGTTTTGATGTGTCTGTCTTATATCTGAGAGAAATTATTTATTTATTTTTAAACTGGTACCGGGTTACCTTCAGACGAGTGTTGTGAGGCTTGTGGGCGTCGTAGAGCAAAACATGCATTCGTGAGAGTCTCAACTTTCGTATATGGTGCCAAATTTTTAGCACGCAATGACTACGCCAAGCTTTTGACTCTACACACTTGTTGGATGCGTTTTGGTTGTGTTTTGGATTATGTTGTGCCCAATAGAAATGGTAGAAATCTATTGTCATTTTGGAGTCAGTTTTATTGTAAATATGAATATAATGTTTCTGAACACTTCTGCATTAAATGTGGATTCTACCATGATGCTACTCATTCATTGGGTGATAGGAATATGGGACCAAACACTAAACTTTTGTCTTCAAAATAGGGGGACTAGATACATTAAGTGCTTTTATTTCTAAACGGTAAAACATATGTTTGAAAATACACTAAAAAGACATCCTGTACTGTCACCTCATAAAAAGTTTGATCTCAAGTTCAAAATGCTGGAGTGTAGAGCAAAATTAAAAGTTTTAGCTTCACTGGCCAAATAAATACGTAGGGGAGTGTATGTTAGTACCTATATTACCAGTCACAAATGTAAAAAGACCTAATAAATATCAGCCCTACTTCTGTCACCTTGATGAGGAAAAATCCATCACTGGTCACATGTCTTCCTGTCTGCGTCAAACTGGTCAGTACTATCTGTTATGGAAAAACAAACAAATCTTCAAGCGTATCATTTGAATGGTTAAAGGTAAAAAATCAAGATGGACAACAGCAACACAGTATCAACAACAATAAACATGTGATTAGAGATTAGTGTTAGCTTGTCATTCAATCACATCAATGTCAGTTAATCTCATCCAGAGGAAGCGATTTAATGTCCCCTATCAATGACAGGTGTGAAACTGTGTACACCATCTGTTGACACAATAGCCCTCATGGTAATTGATATAAACTCAGCAAAAAAAAATAAAACAGCCCTTTTTCAGGACCCTGTCTTTCAAAGATAATTCGTAAAAATCCAAATAACTTCACAGATCTTCATTGTAAAGGATTTAAACACTGTTTCCCATGCTTGTTCAATGAACCATAAACAATTCATGAACATGCTCCTGTGGCACGGTCGTTAAGACACTAACAGCTTACAGGCAATTAAGGTCACAGTTACGAAAATTTAGGACACTAAAAAGAGGCCTTTCTACTGACTTTCTAAAAACACCAAAAGAAAGATGCCCAGGGTCCCTGCTCATCTGCGTGAATGTGCCTTAGGCATGCTGCAAGGAGGCATGAGGACTGCAGATGTGGCCAGGGCAATAAATTGCAATGTCCGTACTGTAAGACGCCCAAGACAGCGCTACAGGGACACCTGATCGTCCTCGCAGACCATGTGTAACAACACCTGCACAGGATCGGTACATCCAAACCCCAGAAATGTCCGGGAACTTGCAGCTGCCTTGGTGGAAGAGTGCGGTAGCATTTCACAGCAAGAACTGGCAAACACGGTGTAGTCCATCAGGAGGAGATGCACAGGCCTTGTGACCTGAGGGAAATGTATAGATGACCACCATTCATTCAGGACTGTTCAATGTAACAGTTTACAATACACACAATGTTGGAATTCTTTATCTGCAGATAAAGTCTGCCCAGCCCACCTACCCCAAAGCACTGCATCAGGACCCTATTTGTCAAGGTTGGTCTCCCTCTCTACATAGAGCACCACAGACCCTAGCACATTGAAGCAGATGTTTTCAGTCACACGTAGGGACGTCATCTGGCTCTCCTCCAGGGCCACCAGCAGCACCACGGTTACGCTGGTGGCCTGGTCCACCACAGAGGCCATGTGTGTGGTCAGGAGCGAGGCTGCAGGGCCTCCACCCCGCAGCGCAGCAGCAGCTGCAGAGCCTGCGTCTGACTGGAGCCTGGCTGACAGGCTAGGCTGAAGTCTGCAATACAAGTCCAGCCTCCTCACAATGTCTCTGACCAGGCAGCGCTGGGAGTCTGTGGAGGTGCTGTTGGTTTTGCCCTGGCGGTTTCCTTTGGTGTAGTTGGTGCAGAGCGTGCCCACCCACAGGCTGGAGGGCTCCTTGGTGAGCAGGGAGAGGAGGCCATTGTTGGTGCAGACGGATGATGCAAAGTTGGCCTGGTCATAGTCCCTACACAGGGCCAGGAGAGCAGCGTCAGGAAGTGTCACTGCCCAGCTGTGGTACTGGCATTGTTCTACTGGCTTAAACCCTATCAGGCCTCCTCCTTTTCCCCCTCCACCTCCAGGGCCAGTGTGGTTAGCACAATACGCCAATAGCCATGTATTGTCCAGGTTGGCTAGCAGGTTCTGGAGCAAACCTTCTGAGTGAAGTTCAGAGTCCAGCTCAGCACAGAGAGCCAGGTCAGTCATGTCTACAATGATGGGCTTGTTCCAGTCAGATATTGGCACACCTGGGGCAGGATGTCCTTGGTCTCCTTGTCGAAACAGACGGACATAAGCCACTCGTCCAGGTGAGCTTCTCAAACAGGGGCATGTTGCAGCACACGTTCTTATTAAAACCCATCTGGTCATGTTGCCAGCAGAGCTCCACCATTGACGGGTCCAGCACCTTGCTCCACTTATCATAGTTGCACCAGTCTGGGATGCTGAACACCACAGGCGGGTTGGTGGGTGGAGAGTTAAGGGAGACAGTGCAGTATTCTCCAACCCATACAGTAGCACTATTACGGAGCAGTTCATTTAGAAAGGTGGCATTGGCACACCTCCAGTACAAAACCCTTGTCATCATTCTGGATGCACGTGGATATGATCTTCATGGTGATTTCCATCACGGTTTGCCAAGCTCAAGTGATACAGCCTTTGTCAATTCTGCCTCCAAACCACAGTCCGTTCTCCCAGACAAAATTATCGTATCAAAGTTGTCAGATTGCAAGTAGCCTAACTTACTTACCAAGGATGCTAAGGGCAAAAAATATTTGCATTCTTAACAGCATTCTCAAAGTACATGGGGGAAAATAGCTTGAGAAGTCCACAAAAATGCTAACTATCCAGTGTATTCAGAAAAATATTCACATTTAGGCCTATTATCCAGGCTCACTACAAAGGCAATAGTTATGCCAATCATCCTTAGTTCTTTTACATTCCTGGAACCAAAATCAAAACACCAGTCTTTGTCAAAGCAATTTTGTCATCTCCCCTATATCTGTTCTTGCTTCCCTACTTCAGATTCCTTTTATGCTTTGCCAAGTAGTGGTCCACTTACATAGCGCGCTAAAAGAACATCTCTACCTGCCCCTTCGCCTCCATCACGGCTCCCGTGTCCACCTGCAAATCTATCCATGAGCTAAAAGTAGCTTGATTAGAAACAGCGGCAACATTTTTTATAAAAAATAGGTACGAACAAAAGGGCTGTGAAATACGGATTTAGCAAACAAACTTCTGCCGGTTATGAAATATTAATACGTCGTGTTTATTAACTCAGAGATCCTATTATATTAGTATTCTAATTCCTAATTATGGATTAAACCCTCTCAGTGCATTGTCGAACGCGAGCCTCTTCTCTTGAAAGGTCAAAAGCGCTGGAGACACCGGGCAGGATGGTGGTTGCCCAAGTCAATGAGTGTGGTTGAACAAAAATATAGAATTGGGGCTATGATACTGAACATTTAAAAATGACCTTTCCATGGATGATCATGCCAAGAAATGCTGTCGTCGTTTACAATAAACAAATATTTAATAAACACACCAGAACGTATGAAATAGGCCTATATAAACCTTATCCAATAATACAAATGTTTAATAAATCCTATTCTTATTTTTACCTGAAAATTACATACCCAAATCTAACTGCCTGTAGCTCAGGCCCTGAAGCAAGAATATGCATATTCTTGATACCATTTGAAAAGAAACACTGACGTTTGTGGAACTATGAAATTAATGTAGGAGAACACCACATTAGATCTGGTAAAATAAACTATTTTAAAAAGTTTGTTATTATCATCTTTGAAACGCAAGAAAGGCCATACATTAAGATTGGAGCCTAGGTGTAATTTAGATTGTCCACAAGATGGCAGCAGTGTACCGCAAAGTTTGACTGGATCTCACTACACAATATTTTGCAGCAAGTCTGCCAGGAGTATGCCGAATTTGTCAATTTATACATTTAAGTACATAACTAAAAGAACATACAAAAATGATATGGTACTAAACATTTTAAGTTTACATACTTCCAGAAAGGTCACAGATCAAGATGGGCGGGAGGGAGGGGGTGGAGCCAGAGACAGCAGTGGGGTCAAACTGTACACCCAATTCCCAGCTCTGGGACCCTCAGGATGACACATTCAGTAATCTTGCTCTGATTTAAGTACATCATTTACCTTCAGAGGTGAATGTATCAAACCAGCTGCCATGCGTTTTGTTGTGCACCAGTCCAAAACAAAAGCATGTTATTTTTTTTGTAATAGCTACTGTAAATTGGACACTGCAGTTAGATTAACAATAATTTAAGCTTTCTGCCCATATAAAACAAGTCTATGTCCCTGAAAGTTGGCTGTTGTATACAACGTTTTCTAGTCACATTATCGCATATTGAGCATCAATCGTCCCGGTTTAGGGATACCGAGCCCGTAGAAGTTTTAAGTAGGCTATTTAGTCTGGTGTTTGATATAGGCTCAAATAGGATAAGGGACTATATGTTCAAGAGTGGCTCAGTTTCTCAGTGTTTTAATAGCTGAAAACCAGTAGGCCTGCCTACCCGCACCTGTCCACCCCCCCCAAAAAATATCTTCCTTTCTCAGTAAAATGAATGGAGAATCTATAGCCCTCTAACTCAACACAAAGCCAGTTCCACTGCATTTTTTCCATTGTTATCCCCTAATCTGGGACTGATTTAGACCAGGAACACCAGATGCAATTAATTATTAGGTAGAACAGAAAACGAGCAGGCTCCAGACCACATAGGGTAAGAGTTGAATACCCATATCTAGAGTAGGGTTTCCCCAAACTCAGTCCTGGGGCCCAACTGGGTGCACGTTTTGTTTTTGCCCTCGCGCCACACAGCTGATTTAAAGAACTCATCCAGCTTTGATGATTTTAATCAGCTGTGTAGTGCTAGGGCCAAAAGCCAAACTTCCACCCAGTTGGGCCCCAGGACTGAGTTTGGGAAACCCTGGTCTAGAGATAATCAAGTAAAAATAAACTACCAAGAGTTACAATACCATGTTCAATAGGAAAAAAAAACAGCATGCTGGATGGTTTAACTTTAAAACTTTGTTCAATACTTCAATGCAATTTGGTATGTACATTTTACAACATGGTTAACAAAGATGTAATTTTAAGCATTTAAAAATACATTTTAAATACATCTTAATGGAAATTGAAAAAAGTTCATTAACACAGTTGCTCTTTTCTGCAGAAAAAGTGCCAAGATGAAAATTTAATTCAGGACTTCCCCACAAAACAAGATTCTGTACATACATGCTAGGTTTCTAACAGTTCAGCGACACTGCCCTAACTAAACATACACAGATATTTGTAAGAAAAACACTCCATCTGATGTGAAGTTAAATCTTAATGAATACATTTAAAAAGTAGAGGACATGCCTTTTGAAATAAAAAATACAAAAAGATTTTCCTTTAAGGATGTTCTTTTAACGCAAAGCTGCATGTATTGTACAATATCCATTGTACAATAAAACAGGTATAATTCACATAAAAATGAACTGGATGTACATGTCAAATAACCCATCCTTAAACAATTACAAAGTAAGCTCTCCCTTGATAGAAGTGCCAGGCCCCCTTTAAGGAGCAGGTTCATTCTCCTAGGGGCCATGTCAGGCTTATGGGGCCAACTCTCAACCAACCGCTAAAGTGGGTATGGATAGGGCTGCATATTTGAAAATGCTATAGAAGAGGGTGTCCATTATTTATTTATATATATATATATATATATATATATATATATATATATATATATATATATATATATATATATATATATATATATATATATATATATATATATATATATATATATATATATATATATATATTTTTAGAATGGTGAATTTTTTTTACTCAATGTGCACCGTTCAAAGCAGCAAAAATCTAAGAAATTGATAGATCCTTTGGATCATGGACTTTTGATTAGTTAATTCCCCCCCCATTTTGGGATCAAGTGTGGCGAAAAAATTACATTCATAGTCTGGAAATATTTAGCGTCGGCAAAAAACTAAAAACTATGCGCCCTGTAGTGTAACTCGTCTGTCAGTTCAGTTTTATAGGGCGATGATTTCCAGAAAGGCAATGAGAGAACAGGCTAAAAGGACTGGTATTCTACAGGGTTTTAACCCTCAGTCCTTCAGATGTTTGGCAAAATGACATGCATGATTAGCTGGGATAGGACGCACAGTTGGATTCACCTAACAACTTTGTTCACATGGCACAATTAAATTTAGAACAAAAACAGAGCAAACGGACCAGAATTTCCTTTCCGATTTGAGTGTTTTGATATTAGAGGCTTGATTGTCTCCGACTTATAAAACACTTCCAAAGAGAGAGAGAGAGAGAGAGAGAGAGAGAGAGAGAGAGAGAGAGAAAGAAAATACGACATTGGTGATGTTTGATCATGTTAGGAAGGAGGTTTGTATGGCACCATATACATGACCAGCTAATGTACAAGTCCATAATATCAACAAAAGGGCCAAATGGACATGGTACGGTAACCGTTTTAGGTGTAATTTTTTCCTTACGGTTTGTCATCAATAAAGTGTCTATGATCTGGTTAGGCCACATGAAATAACAAGTACTAGGTACAATATCTGACAATGCATCATGGTATATTTCTCTACAACTCTCCCAAGTCTGGGCAGAAACATCCAGACATACATAACGAAGGTTCTCCAATAACGCTGCTTCTTTCTACTGCATTTAAAAAGGCTTTAAAGCCATATAATAAAACTAATTCCTAAAACAAATAAAAAACTACTAGGCAGGTTGGGTTTATACCACAGTGACGAGGATTGCTGTTTATATGCTGGTGGTGCTACACATTGGGCTGTTTCAGGACCCAGCCATCCATCCATCCATCTGCCCCCAGTAACAGACAGGGGTGAAATCTACATTAGTTATAATTCAATACTAGACATATCCATAAAAATAAAACCTTGGTTGAGTAAAAATACATTGAAATATATGAATGACAAATAAAAATATTACTATAAAAGAAAAATGTCAATAACACATCACTTGAGAAGCGGGGAACATTTAGTCAAATGAACTGTCTGTCCCTTGATGCAAATTTCTTGAAAGTGATACTAATTGATTGGTTATTGGCAAAGTGTCCTATTAATTCAAACAAAGCCAACTATTGTTTAAACAGAAGTACAAATTATCCAGGAAGCTGTGAATTTGTTCAATTTGATTTGAAATAGCATGGGGATATCCTACCATAAGATCAATGTTATTTTCCAATCAACAGCCTTGGAGAACACCTACATAAAACATAGGCAGAAAAAAGCTAATGCAACATTGTGAAATGGGGTAAAATAACACATTGAGGTTACCACAAGTGTCTGCAAAACAAAGAAATTCAGCTAGAGGAATGCATAATGAGATCCTATAGGCTACTGGCAAAAAGTTTGTAAAAACCCCAAGATGGAAAGAAAAGATAAGCTATGTACCCACACACTTTACTGGCCATTCCTGTTCAAATTTGTCTGTTGTCAATGAGTGTCACTGTCAACAGTCTCATGAAAGCACCAAAGGGAGCAAGTATAATCCTCTTCTCTGTCAGCTAACACATTCAGTCCAGACAGACAGCACCTTGGCCCCTCCGAGAGGAAGCAGGGAGAAAGAAACTGCTCCTGAAAAAAAGCCAGTCAAAAGGAAGAGCCTTCTTGATCTTGCCCACAGTAATGTGATCTAAACATGTGACTTTGTAAATTATTTTTAACCAGATGTTGCTTCAGAAATTTGACTTTGCATTGTCGTTATCGATGGGGGAAAAAAAGAGAAAAAAACCTATGTTGGGTAAAAAGAGAGAAAAAGTGAAACCTTAAACAGTAATGGCAATGTTGTAATCCAAAGAGGGCTTTTTACATGTCTGTGTTGGTTTATTCAATCATTCGTTATCGCTTCTGTCCATCTATTCCAGGGATCAGTCTGGGGGAAGAAGCTCGTGCAGACGAAACCGTTCTCGAACATGTGGCCTCACATCCTCATTCTGGAGCACAGGAGACAGACTATATTAATACCACAGTGATATGAACCTAAACCAATGATTTAAAGAGATGATTTCTCTGTAGTGGCGAGAACATTTCATTTTGTAAAAGACTTTGGTAGTGGGCTACTAAAAATGAATGGTGGGGGCATCGCAAAGCACATGCCAATGACAGCTCAAGCATGTATGACTTACAAATAAACAAATTATTACTATCCAAGCATTAGTAAAACACGTTAAAAAAAATGTAGTTTGTATGTACCAGCTCAACAAGCTTCTCCAAGAACGGGACAAGCTTCAGGAGTTCGTTGTCATTTTTGTCCATGAACCAGCTCTCAATGGGAATCCCATTGGAAAGCTGTAGGGATATAGGAAGGTATACTCTGTATTGGATTGTACAACAGCATATATCAATTCTCTGAATATCATCTAAAATGCAAAAATAGGCTTAATTACGCTGTGCTAGGTTGGGTTACAGATTAGAGGTCGACCGATTATGATTTTTCAATGCCGATACCGATTATATTTATTTATTTGTAATAATGACAATTACAACAATACTGAATGAACACTTAACGTAATATAATACACCGATAAAATCAATTTAGCCTCAAATAAATAATAAAAACATGTTCAATTTGGTTTAAATAATGCAAAAACAAAGTGTTGGAGAAGAACGTAAAAATGCAATATGTGCTATGTAAAAAAGCTAACGTTTCAGTTCCTTGCTCAGAACATATGAAAGCTGGTGGTTCCTTTTAACATGAGTCTTCAATATTCCCAGGTAAGAAGTTTTAGGTTGTAGTTATTATAGGACTATTTCCCTCTATACCATTTGTATTTCATTAACCTTTGACTATTGGATGTTCTTATAGACACTTTAGTATTGCCAGTGTAACAGTATAGCTTCCGTCCCTCTCCTCGCTCCTCCCTGGGCTCGAACCAGCAACACAACGACAACAGCCACCATCGAAGCAGCGTTACCCATGCAGAGCCAGGGTAACAACCACCCCAAGGCTCAGAGCGAGTGACGTTTGAAACGCTATTAGCGCGCGCTAACTAGCTAGCCATTTCATTTCGGTTACACCAGCCTCATCTCGGGAGTTGATAGGCTTGAAGTCAAACAGCGCAATGCTTGACGCACAACGAAGAGCTGCTGGCAAAACGCACGAAAGTGCTGTTTGAATTAATGTTTACGCGCCTGCTTCTGACTACCACCGCTCAGTCAGATACTTGTATGCTCAGTCACATTATATGCAACACAGGACACACTAGATAATATCTAGTAATATCAACCATGTGTAGTTAACTAGTGATTAATTGTTTTTATAAGATAAGATTAATGCTAGCTAGCAATTTACCTTGGCTTACTGCATTCGTGTAACAGGCAGTCTCCTTTCGGAGTGCAACGAGAGGCAGATCGTTATTGCGTTGGACTAGTTAACTGTAAGGTAACAAGATTGGATCCCCAGAGCTGACAAGGTGAAAATTTGTCGTTCTGCCCCTGAACGAGGCAGTTAACCCACTGTTCCTAGGCCGTCATTGAAAGTAAGAATGTGTTCTTAACCGACTTGCCTAGTTAAATAAAAAGGTATAAATAAAAAAATATATAAAAAATAAAAATCGGTGCCCAAAAATACAGATTTCCAATTGTTATGAAAACTTGAAATCGGCCCTAATTAAATCGGTCAACCTCTATTACAGATGTCACTTGATGCTGAAAGGCTCACCTGATATGCAAAGGCTTGTGGTGAATTGTCAATGATGACAGTCTTGGACAGGTCTCTTCCAAGGATGTTCAGGTCCTTGATGTAGTTCCCTTGTACGCAGACACAATGCTCACGAAATAACCTGTGTCTAGGGTTAGTGGAGAGGAAAATAAATAAATCGTTAAGTCTAAAGGTCTGTTTATGAATATTTCAGTCAAAACAACAATGTTGACAACTGAACATCACATGCAGGCAGCACGTGTCCATTGCCCAGCCCCAAAACCACAATCAGACACAGCAACTGCAATCACATGCAAACAGAACACTATACATGCATGTCAAAGCTAAGGCTTGGTATTTATTACAAAAACACAGCTGATACTTCCAATGCATCTAAATTAAGGGGTAGAAAGAAACATGAGAAATAAACATGTAACTTACCTAACCAACTGTTTCTTGGGATCCAAGATGTTGAGCAACTTGTCTGCATAAACCTTCTTTGAGGCAGTGAAGAGAATGATCTAACAAGGAGAAGACAACTGAATACGTTTCTCATTTCAGCTTAAAGCAAGTAACTGCACTCTTTCCATATACTGTTACAATTAAATAGGAGAAAAGGAAGCCCAGTTTACCTCATAGATTTGAGTCATGCGCTCCAGGAACTCTCGAAAGAACGGCCTTAAACGCACATACACCTACAGACAAGCAAAGTATCAGTTATTTGTACAAAGTATTCAGAGGCCCCCGTTTCTCCTAGAAACTGATTCTGGATCTCCGACTTTCACCTGTGGCTGTCTACAATGGCACAGCTTTAGCACCCTCTGGTGGAAAAGTAATATGCTTAATTATGTCCCATTTAAAACAGAAACGCCTCAATGTCAAATCTCAAGGACTTCTGTATACCTGGTAAATGACATCTTGAAACAGGACCGGGAAGGTAAGTGCTGCATCGTCCAGCTCATTCAAGCTACAGTGCACCAATGTCTCATCCTGGTAGGAATCACAAAAATAGTTGTTATGGTGGTTTGCAACTTACAATACCTGTTAAGTGGAAGTACCATTTACAGTAAAAATAAATAAATGTTTGACCCGAAAAATGTGGTCGGAGGCTCCATACGGAAGGTGTGACAATTGCAGAGCCTCCGGAGGCTGTATTAACAAACTCACTTCCTTCACAACAGCTTACTCAACAGCCCGGATCTGCTCCGGGAAGCGCAAGAAGTATGAATGCCCTGACATCTGCAGAGGCCGTATCACTGTAAAATATGCACGGCCTATGCAGATGTCGGATTGAAGTATGAATGCCCTGACATCTGCAGAGGCCGTATCACTGTAAAATATGCACGGCCTATGCAGATGTCGGATTGAAGTGCATCATGTTATCATCACTCACCAGGTCGAGGACCAGGGAGAACTCTGGTGTACTGCGGGTCTTCAGTGGGAGGGCAGGCTTCCTGGTCAGCTGTTCCTCAGTCAGCGGAGGTACATGCTTGATGAAGAAATACCTGGACCAACCCAAATCAAACCGTTCAAAAAGGTAAATACAGGACTTGCAATGAAATCACACAACAAAAAAATTAAACGACACTGAACAAAAATATAAACGCAACATGTAAAGTGTTGGTCCCATGTTTCATGAGCTGAAATAAAAGATCCCAGAAAAGTTCCATGAGCACAAAAAGCTTAATACTCAAGTTGAGCACAAATTTGTTTACATCCCTGTTAGTGAGCATTTCTTTGCCAAGATAATCCATCCACCTGACAGGTGTGGCATATCAAGAAGCTGATTAAACAGCATGATCATTACACAGGTGCACCTTGTGCCGGGGACAAAAATAAACTCTAAAATGTGCAGTTGCCACAACAATGTCACAGTTGTCTCAAGTTAAGGAATCGTGCAGTTGGTATGCGGACTGCAGGTACAGTTGAAGTCGGAAGTTTACATACACCTTAGCCAAATACATTTACACAGTTTCACAATTCCTGACATTTAATCCAAGTAAAAATGTCCTATTTTAGGTCAGTTAGGATCACCACTTTATTTTAAGAATGCGAAAGGTCATAATAATAGTAGAGTGACTTATTTCAGCTTTAATTTCTTTCATCACATTCCCAGTGGGTCAGAAGTTTACATACACTCAATTAGTATCTGGTAGCATTGCCTTTAAATTGTTTAACTTGGGTCAAACATTTACGGTAGCCTTCCACAAGCTTCCCACAATAAGTTGGGTGAATTTTGGCCCATTCCTCCTGACAGTGCCGGTGTAATGGAGTCAGGTTTGAAGTCCTCCTTGATCGCAGACGCCTTTTCAGTTCTGCCCTCAAATTTCTATAGGATTGAGGTCAGGGCTTTGTAATGGCCACTCCAATACCGTGACTTTGTTTTCCTTCAGCCATCTTGCCACAACTTTGGAAGTATGCTTGGGGTTATTGTCCATTTGGAAGACCCATTTGCGACCAAGCTTTAACTTCCTGACTGATGTCTTGAGATGTTGCTTCAATATATCCACATCATTTTCCTACCTCATGATGCCATCTATTTTGTGAAGTGCACCAGTCCCTCCTGCAGAAAAGTACCACAACATGATGCTGCCACCCCCGTGCTTCACGGTTGGGATGGTGTTTTTCAGCTTGCAAGCCTCCTATTTTCCTCCAAACATAACATCATTATGGCCAAACAGTTCTATTTTTGTTTCATCAGACCAGAGGACAATTCGCCAAAAAGTACGATCTTTGTCCCCATGTACAGTTGCAAACCGTAGTCTAGCTTTTTCATGGCGGTTTTGGAGCACTGGCATCTTCCTTGCTGAGCAGCCTTTCAGGTTATGTCGATATAGGACTCGTTTTACTGTGGATATAGATACTTTTGTACCGGTTTCCTCCAGCATCTTCACAAGGTCCTTTGCTGTTGTCCTGGGATTGATTTGCACTTTTCACACCAAAGTACGTTCACCTTTAGGAGACAGAACACGTCTCCTTCCTGAGCAGTATGACGGCTGCGCGGTCCCATGGTGTTTATACTGGTGTTTGTACAGATGAACGTGGTACCTTCAGGTGTTTGGAAATTGCTCCCAAGAATCAACCAGACTTGTGGAGGTCTACAATTTTTTTTTCTGAGGTCTTGGATGATTTCTTTTGATTTTGCCATGTCGTCATGCAAAGAGGCACTGGGTTTGAAGGTAAGCTTTGAAATACATCCACAGGTACACCCCCAATTGACTCAAATGATGTCAATTAGCCTATCAGAAGCTTCCAAAGCCATGACATAATTTTCTGGAATTTTCCAAGCTGTTTAAGAACAAATTCTAATTTACAATGACAGCCAATCCAGGACAACTCTGGGGCAATTGTGCGCCGCCCACTGGGACTCCCGCGGCCGGATGTAATACAGCCTGCACATATGGTGCAGTCGGAAAGTATTCAGACCCCTTGACTTTTCCCACTTTGTTACATTACAGCCTTTAAAATGGATTACATTATCACATTTATTCAGACACATCACAAGTATTCAGACACATTGCTCAGAACTTTGTTGAAGCACCGTCGGCCTTCTTGGGTCTGACGCTACAAGCTTCACACACACACCCGTACTTGGGGAGTTTCTCACATTCTTCTCTGCAGATCCTATCGAGGATTGGATGGTTGGATTGGGAGCGTCACTGCACAACTATTTTCAGGTCTCTCCAGAGATGTTTGATCGGGTTCAAGTCCTGGCTGGGCCAAGGATATCCTGAAGTCACTTGTACCGAAGCCACTCCTGTGTTGTCTTGGCTGTGTGCCTAGGGTCGTTGTCCTGTTGGAAGGTGAACCTTCGCCCCAGTCTGAGGTCCTGAGCAGGTTTTCATCAAAGAGCTCTGCACATTGCTCCGTTCACCTTTCCCTCAATCCTGACTAGTCTCCCAGTCTCTGCCGGTGAAAAACATCCCCACAGCATGATGTTGCCACCACCATGCTACAGCGTAGGGATGGTGCCAGGTTTCCCCCAGACGTGACACTTGGCAATCAGGCCAAAGAGCTTAATCTTGGTTTCATCAGAGCAGAGAACTTTGTTTCTAATGGTCTGAAAATCCTTTAGGTGCCGTTTGGCAAACTCCAAGCGGGCTTTCATGTGTCTTTTACTGAAGAGTGGCTTCTGTCTGGCCACTCTACCATAAAGGCCTGATTTCTGGAGTGCTGCAGAGATTGGAGAACCTTCCAGAAGGACAACCATCTCCACAGAGGAAGTCTGTCAGAGTGACCATGGGTTCTTGGTCACCTCCCTGACCAAGGCCCTTCTCCACCGATTACTCAGTTTGGCAGGGCGGCCAGCTCTAGGAAGAGTCTTGGTGGTTCCAAACTTCTTCCATTTAAGAATGATGGAGGAATGATGTTATTGGGGACCTTCAATGCTGTAGACATTTTTTGCTACCTTTCCCCAGGTCTACGTCTCAACACAATCTGGTCTCGGAGCTCTACGGACAATTCCTTCAACCTCATGGCTTGGGATTTGCTCAGACATACTGTGGGACCTTACAGACAGGTGTGGGCCTTTCCAAATCATGTCCAACCAATTGAATTTACCACCAGAGCTCTCCAATCAAGTTGTAGAGACAACAAGGATGTTAAATGGAAACAGGATGCAAGAGAGTGCAGGTCGACCGATTAATCGGAATCGCCGATTAATTAGGGCCGATTTCAAGTTAACTGCCTCGTTCAGGGGCAGAAAGACAGATTGTCACCTTGTCGGCTCGGGGGATCCAATCTTGTAACCTTACAGTTAACTAGTCCAACGCAATAACGACCTGCCTCTCTCTCGTTGCACTCCACAAGGAGACGGACTGCCTGTTACGCAAATGCAGTAAGCCAAGGTAAGTTGTTAGCTAGCATTAAACTTATCTTATAAAAAACAATCATAATCACTAGTTAACTACACATGGTTGATGATATTACTAGATATTATATAGCGTGTCCTGTGTTGCATATAATCTGACTGAGCATACAAGTATCTAAGTATCTGACTGAGCGGTGGTAGGCAGAAGCAGGCGGGTAAACATCATTCAAACAGCACATTCGTGCGTTTTGCCAGCAGCTCTTCGTTGTGCGTCAAGCATTGCTCTGTTTATGACTTCAAACCTATCAACTCCCGAGATGAGGCTGGTGCGACCGAAGTGAAATGGCTGGCTAGTTAGCGCGCGCTAATAGCGTTTCAAACTTCACTCGCTCTGAGCCTTGGGGTGGTTGTTACCCTGGCTCTGCATGGGCAACGCTGCTTCGATGTGGTGGCTGTTGTCGTTGTGTTGCTGGTTCAAGCCCAGGGAGGAGCGAGGAGAGGGACGGCAGCTATACTGTTACACTGGCAATACTAAAGTGCCTATAAGAACAACCAATAGTCAAAGGTTAATTAATGAAATGCAAATGGTATAGAGGGAAATAGTCCTATAAAAACTACAACCTAAAACTTCTTACCTGGGAATATTGAAGACTCATGTTAAAAGGAACCACCAGCTTTCATATGTTCTCATGTTCTGAGCAAGGAACTGAAACGTTAGCTCTCTTACACAGCACATATTGCACTTTTACGTTCTTCTCCAACACTTTGTTTTTGCATAATTTAAACCAAATTGAACATGTTTCATTATCTACTTGAGGCTAAATTGATTTTATTGATGTATTATATTAAGTTAAAAATAAGTGTTAATTCAGTATTGTTGTAATTATTATTACAAATACATTTTTTAAAATAAATAAATTATATATATATATATATATATATATATTTTTTTTTTGAATCGGCCGATTAATCGGTATCGGCGTTGAAAAATCATAATCGGTCGACCTCTACAAGAGAGCACAATTTTCAGTCTCATAGCAAAAGGTCTGAATACTTATAAATAAGGTATGTTTTTTATTTGTAATACATTTGCAAAAATATCTAAACCTGTTTTCGCTTTGTCATTATGAGTTATTGTATGTAGATTAATGAGGAACTTTTTGTTACTTAATCCATTTTAGAATGCTGTAACGTAACAAAATGTGGAAAAAGGGAAGGGGTCTGATTGCATTCCGAATGCACTGTAGATACAGTGACAAGATCCTGAGGCCCATTGTCATGCCATTCAGCCGCTGCCATCACCTCATGTTTGAGCATAATTCACAACCCAGTTCTTCCATGGCCTGCATACTCACCAATTGAGCATGTTTGGGATGCTCTGGATTGACATGTATGACAGCATGTTCCAGTTCCCGCCAATATCCAGAAACTTCGCACAATCATTGAGGAGTGGGACAACCGGCCACAATCAACAGCCTGATCAACTCTATGCAAAGTACATGCGTCTCGAGGCAAATAGTGGTCACACCCTAATAACTGTGACTAACAGTTGCATGTCTGTATTCCTAGTCATGTGAAATCCATAGATTAGGGCCTAATGAATTGATTTCAATTGACTGATTTCCTTATATGAACTGTAACGCTTCGAAATTGTTGCAGATTGAGTTCATATTTTTGTTCAGTACATTTTCCTTTTTTATATTCACAAGATCAAAATGAATTCTAAGTATTCATATTTTGGCCTTAACTAAGGCTGGAATATTTTGCATAGAGGGAGCAGATTTGTACTTACGGATCAAAGACCTCCCAGTCCTCCTCGTATGTCCCCTCTGCAGTGGCTGTGGGCTGTGCATCCACATAGCCTCCTACTGGATGGGCGTCTGGGGCTGAGAGGATAGGAAGGAGGAGACCAAGAGAAATGGGCAGGAGAGAGAAGTGAGCATGATCCTTGTCCATAATGACATGGACTCTACACCAAGAAGACATTTCTTTATCTCCAGCTACCTGTGAGAGGCGGCATGTCTGTGACGACCTCCTCTTCCTCGATGGGTACTCCTGGAGGGTGTGGGGGCCGCAGGGGGGGCAGCATGTTGCTGGAGTAAAGGGGCATAGTCGTACACACTTCCACGGTGGTGGTGCCAGTGCAGTTGGGGGTCTCCTCCACCGTCTCCATGTCCAGCTGCTTGACAATCTCCTCAGCCTCCAACGCCTGGTCTGGGGAGTCCGAACATGACGTGGCTGAAAATTACATTAGATTACTATATTTATACTACTTATTACCGTAGTTCTGCAGGGAAGTTAGACTTGACCACAATATAAAAAATACAATAACATAAATGAGCATCATACAAGGTTGAATGAAGACCGAGGTAATATAGTAGGCCATTTACCAGTGCAGGGAGTAGAGACAAACATGGAACAATGTAGGCCAATCTAACATATTTTAAGTAAAGTTTCTGCAGAGTGGTTGGCACTCTTCGACCTAGCATCATTTTTGTGTATTACCATTTTTATTTGCTGGTGAGAAGAAGTTGAAGACTGGAGAGAAGATGGTTCCCAGGAGAGTGGTTCTAGGCGGACTGGTCAAAGTCTCTGCCGCCTCTTCCAGCTTCCCATTGGGCTTCACAGGCTTACTACTCGTGTCATGGTTCGTGTCATGGTTTGTCGCTTCTGTGGTTTAGGGTGAGGAGCAGGTAAGAACAACATGACGTCGCTTTATCAAGGCATGCAAACTCCTGTAAAAAGGCTTGTTGGTGTGCAAGGTATGATTACTGAACAGAATAACGTTTCACTCTTTTTCCAAACTCACCCCCGTTGACTGAGTTTCTCCTGCTGACCCTGGAGATGGTCCTCCTGGGGGCATCGCCACCTTGTGGTGTGGAAGAGATCAGGTTGTCATCTACGTCGCAGGTGAGCCGTGTCTTCTTTGCTGGGTTCTCCTGCTCTACCTGAAGTAGAAACACAACTCTCATATCAGAACTGATGGGAGGAGTATAACTTTAGAATAAAACCAAATGTTAAAATCTTAAAGTATTCAACATTTAATTTTGAATCTACCCACTAGCAGATGGCCAAAGGAATTCTGACTCATATCTGGTTGGATGTACAATGGACTTGTAGTATGCCAAGTGACAATGGTCCAAGACAAAGAACCCATATGCCTTCCCAGAGGGATTTTTTCTCTCCTGAAACATTGTTTCAGCCAACCCTAGCTACCTACTTGGGCTGCACGATTAATCGAATTCAGATAGAAATTGCGATATTGATGTGCAATATCCATATCACAAGAGGCTGCGATTCTCTACGTTCTTTCACACTCTAGACTACGGTACCGTCGCCAATAAGATTCCCTAGACTCCATTCACTCTCTACATGCACAGAGGATGGTGACCAATCACAAGCGGGCTCTCACTCTCTGTAAGTCATGCTGGCTAATCATAAGCATCCCACAGAGCACACAGTTAGATGCTGGTGAGGAGAGAAAGGGCTTTACCTCAGAAACATGAGTGCTGCTAATGCTAATGAGAACAGCGATTTGGTGCCAAAGGGGGCATCTTCAGTGGCCTGGCAGTATTCCAGTAACAGGCAAACCGTTGTCAACCAAATGCATGTGTTGTGCAAAAGTGCCTCAGTTGTAGCGACAACACAACAAATGCATTCAATCGTTCGAAAAACCATCCCCTACTTCACGACGATTGCATGGTGAAAAAACAAAAACGCCCGACAGCAACAAAGCCCCTCAGCCACAGCTAGTCACCTACGTCAAACAGGAACTGACGAGGGTAACACCCTACGAAAAAACATCCCGCAGGACACACAGAAATCACCCAGCCAAAGAAAGGATTCACATTTAGTCAGCAAAGCTTCCTATTAAAAAAAAATTTAACAATTAAAAGAGGAAAAACAAGCTGGACGGGACACAAGATTCCATCTCTCAAGTCACCATACCAACGCTGTATAGCAAAATGAAGGGATAAGTTGAAACAGAGCTCACATGATTATTACGTGACTACAACATAGGCCCGTCTTTGGTCTATTACAACATAGGGATAGAAATTGCCAGGGACCTCACAATGTGATATTAGCACTCTACTTTGGTGTTGATTCGTATGTATTGCGATTCGACACCGATTTTTATTGCTATTCAATGTGCCAAACATATTGCTTACCATATGTATGCTGCAGAGGGATAAGAGCCACGAGAAAACGAGTTGAGCAGGCAAGGAAATAAGTGATGAAAAACTAAAATGATTTAAAAAGATGTTGAACGAACTGTGAAGGGAAAATGCTGGAGTTTGTGCAAGTACAGCCAACTAGAGCAAAAATAATATTGTAAGAGTCAAAACAATTCGATATAGCGTTACAAATAACCCAATATGTAATTATCCCCCCCATCACTAATAATAACAACCAAGCCCTACATTAGTTTGACAGGAGGCTACATTTTATTGATAAGGAGATTCAACTGAAAGGTCTGTGCTTGCAAACATCATAGGCTACTTCCCCAGAGATAACAAGAAAAAAAACATAGCTCTGGGGTTAAGAGAAGCTTTAGTCGCTTGGGGCCTGAACGAGGAGCATTAAGTGTGCATAACGATCACGGTGTACACATGGTCAAGGCCATCGCGTTGAATGACTGGACCAGAATGCACCTTGTAAATTGGTAGGTTACATGTTTTTAAATGAACTTTGACTTATGATGTTTCAGCCTACTAATACATAAATACAATAATAAGCTTCCTATGAATAACAATATTGGAAAATATTAGCTTAATTTGGTTTTGTATTCATTTAGCACAGTATGTATTAACTCATGATCTCGTTTTAGAAATGATGTTTTCTACCCAGAAACGTGTTTTAAACATGTCTGATGGAATTACCAAGTTTTCACCCATGTGTTAGAAAAATCGCAATTTTAATATCCCAAAAAATTGCATTTATTATTTTTTCCCCCAATCATACAGCCCCACGACCTACTATCCTTCTACAATCTCTAGAGCCACCGCTAAAATTAGAACACTGCTGGAGTTCTACGACCAGCTGCATTCCACCATGCATTTCTAGGGAAACATGACACTGGGGGTACTGAAACAGACTTTACTTCTTACATCTGGACAGGGGCTAAATAAAGGTCTAGGGGGTGTGTGTGTGGGGTGCAAAAAGGTGCTGCTAGCATAACACGTTGCTAAGATGTTAAACTAAGGACTGCATGTAACTTTAGTGATCAAACAGCTGAGGAATATTTGAGGGGGGAATGTTACCATCCCGAGATGGCACCCTATTCACTATTTAGTGCCCTACTTTTGACCAAGACTCACAGGGCACTGGTCAAAAGTAGTGTACTATATAAGGAATAGGATGCCATTTCGGAGACATAACAGAGAGACGGCTCACCTTGACAGCATTTCCTCTGATTAATTTCTTAATGGTGGACAGCAGGCCTCTCCCGCCACCTGTCGGCGTGCACTCCTCCACTTCTGAATGCCTCCGCTTGGTTCGGGATGGGCGGGGCGCATGGGCAGGGCTCGACTGCTGAGATGCCTTCCGCATTCTCAGCCTCATTGTTTTAAGAGCCACATGTAAGACTGGAGGACAGATAGGGCAAAGGCGACAAATGGGGGGAAGATTGGGTGGGAAGAGAGAGAAAGGGGGGGAAAAACCATTAGTGTAAGACCTGATTTTCCCCCTCTTCATGGGTTCACAAAACATACAGCCTAACAGCTAAAAAGACGTGGACAAGCTGGTGATTTGAAAACCCTCAGTGAACAAAAAACACCAGCAGAAAAAGTGCTGCTGCTGCTAACATCTGCTTGCATTCAAGACACCATTTCCTTTGCA
This sequence comes from Oncorhynchus clarkii lewisi, assembly GCF_045791955.1. Lineage (NCBI taxonomy): Eukaryota > Metazoa > Chordata > Actinopteri > Salmoniformes > Salmonidae > Oncorhynchus > Oncorhynchus clarkii. The sequence continues at coordinate 13,833,801 of NC_092172.1, read as the reverse complement.
TCACAGTACATCATTGCTGCCTCAGTGAGCCAAAGACCCATCACAAGGCCCGACAACTGAGTACGGTACTCAAGACTATTTCAGTGAATGTGTTTATCTAACAACTGACGGGACAAATTGATCAAAAAGTATGAGGACATTAGAGATAAGATGGACCTATGGTTTTCATTAACAAAAAAAACATGCAGAAGGAAAGTGATTTACTGTAAGTAACCACAGCTCTCTTCTCTCAAGGAGCACACACCCCCCCCCCCCCGCACCAGGCTGGGAAGACTGAATCTGCAATAGGTAAGCAGCTTGGTTTGAATAAATCAACTGTGGGAGCAATTATTAGGAAATGGAAGACATACAAGACCACTGATAATCTCCCTCGATCTGGGGCTCCACACAAGATCTCACCCCGTGGGGTCAAAATGATCACAAGAACGGTGAGCAAAAATCCCAGAACCACACGGGGGACCTAGTGAATGACCGGCAGAGAGCTGGGACCAAAGTAACAAAGCCTACCATCAGTAACACACTACGCCACCGGGGACTCAAATCCTGCAGTGCCAGACGTGTCCCCCTGCTTAAGCCAGTACATGTCCAGGCCCGTCTGAAGTTTGCTAGAGAGCATTTGGATGATCCAGAAGACGATTGGGAGAATGTCATATGGTCAGATGAAACCAAAATATAACTTTTTGGTAAAAACTCAACTCGTCATGTTTGGAGGACAAAGAATGCTGAGTTGCATCCAAAGAACACCATACCTACTGTGAAGCATGGGGGTGAAAACATCATGCTTTGGGGCTGTTTTTCTGCAAAGGGACCAGGACGACTGATCCGTGTAAAGGAAAGAATGAATGGGGCCACGTATCGTGAGATTTTGAGGGAAAACCTCCTTCCATCAGCAAGGGCATTGAAGATGAAACGTGGCTGGGTCTTTCAGCATGACAATGATCCCAAACACACCGCCTGGGAAACGAAGGAGTGGCTTCGTAAGAAGCATTTCAAGGTCCTGGAGTGGCCTAGCCAGTCTCCAGATCTCAACCCCATAGAAAATCTTTGGAGGGAGTTGAAAGTCCGTGTGGCCCAGCAAAAGCCCCAAAACATCACTGCTCTAGAGGAGATCTGCATGGAGGAATGGGCCAAAATAGCAGCAACAGTGTGTGAAAACCTTGTGAAGAATTACAGAAAACGTTTGACCTCTGTCGTTGCCAACAAAGGGTATATAACAAAGTATTGAGATAAACTTTTGTTATTGACCAAATACTTATTTTCCAACAATTTGCAAATACATTAATTTTAAAAAATCCTACCATGTGATTTTCTGGATTTTTTTTCTCATTTTGTCTTTCATAGTTGAAGTGTACCTATGATGAAAATTACAGGCCTCTCATCTTTTTAAGTGGGAGAACTTGCACATTTGGTGGCTGACAATACTTTTTTGCCCCACTGTATATTAAATTTGGGGACAGGTCGAAACATGCATGGACATTTAGCTAGCTTATCGTCCTGGGAGATAAACAGTGGGTTATTTTACCTGAAATGTTCATGGTCTTTTTTTTGCTGGATCTTTGTAGAATTTCAACCATTGTGAGTAATAATCTTAGTTTCTCTTCTCCAACAATTTTTCCACAAATAACAAATTAATGTGGTTTCCCTTTTTTTTTTATTTGATTCATCACTCCTCGTTTATTTCTCTGTGGATTTTATATGGCAACTTTAAGGTGCATTACTACAACCGAGTGGAGTGTGGACCTCATTCTTCTTTCAAATCACCCACATGGGTTAGAATGCTCCTAAACACCAACGAGGAGATGGGAAAGGCGGTACTTACAGCACTTCACGCATCTCAAATTGAACCAGGTTCTATTTTCGCACTTGGCTACAGACACCCATTGACGCGCAAGCTCTTGAGGAAATTATAAAGTGCATTTTGCAAAGCAAGTTTTGGTCAGCATCCTACATTACATAACTGGCTGAAAATGTGTTCAGACATGTCCAGGACCTCAGGCACCATGCCAAACAGTGGACACACAGCCCTCCCTATCCACCACTCCCATTGCACTGCAGAGAAACCCACTGCTTCACTACATCTGCATTACATTACCACGGGGCCTGGCCTAAAGAGTGAACACACTTTCTCAACAGATCGTAACATAACTAAATCCATTGACTTCTCAGATAAACCTTGAGGAATGTGAACACAACATCCTTTTTTCAGTCACTAATGTAAAGTTTCCATCCCATGTCAAAACATGTGATGGACAATTTTTTATTTCACTACCCACCTCAAATTAGCAGTTGATTACAGGGCAGGGTTCCGGGAAACGTATGTGCCTTCAACAATATTTACATAGACACAAGACAAGTAGCCAAGTAGCCAGACTTATTCAATACAAGTCACAGGAAGAATTATTTCCAAATGAACACTAGTCTTCACCATGACGAAGCAACAGCTGTTATGTTGAAATAGCATAACAGGGATGTTATGTGGTACTATTGATGTAATATGACAGCATTAGTGTCCTTGTAATGACTGCAAGCCCCATGGGCACAGGGGTGCCAGTGTGAGCAATGCAATGCAGAGGTTAGCTACAAATCAGATTAAAAAGGCTTCAAATCCAGAGACTAAAAAAAAAATGTTACGCCTAGATAATAATATAGCCAGTAAATAAGATTATTTACGAATGAAAGAACAACCTAGCTCTTGGTTAGGCTAAGCCAGGCATCAAACAAGGCCCGTGGACCGAATCCAGCCGGCGCACTGATTTGGGGTGTCAATTCATTTTGGCCCGCTTTCCATACCGCCCATGATGCACTGCACTACAAGTCACAGGAAGCACTGCCAACACGATGCACACCAAACCGCAGTGCATTGCCACACACACAAAAATGCTGTATCACTAAATGGCAGTGACCGAATCTACCGGACCGAAAGTTTAAAGGTGTGGTAGGCCATGTCAAGTGTCAGTTCCAACTGATCATTGCGGTAGCCTACAGAAAACAATCTTTGTTGGCATTTATTTAAGCGTAAGAACGAATAACCAAAATGCCAAACATTTCAATAAAACACCATGCAAAGGAGAAATGTAGGCCTACGACAGCATTTGAGCAGTAGGCTAGGCTACAACTACCTAGTTATGTTTTTGTTATTTGGAGTTAAATCACATCTGCAAGCATAGCAGCAAAGGCTGGACAAATATTATTTAATATGTTAAAATGCTATAAAGCATCCTATGCACATAAGTGGTTTTTATAAAGAGCCCTATTTTTTGAGAGAAAAATATGTCCAGTTTGGGTCGTGGTTGTAGGCACGGTTTTTGTAAAAACAAACTATAAGCTGTGGTTTTTTTTCTTCCAATATGGCCCATGTGCTGATTGAGTTTGATACCCCTGGGCTAAACCATACAAAGAGCAAGCAAATCTTCCAATGCAGCAGAAACGTCATGCCTCAATTGTGCCAACAGAACTCAGCATGGATGCAAGAGCCAATGAAGACGAATCACACATACAGTTCCTCCAGTCATAGCATGCCTATTTTTTACCATCTCAAAGCATGACTCATTCACAGCTTCCAACAACCCAAGGCTACAGCCGGTAGCACCAGAAACACTATACTGGGAGAAGAGGATTTCCTTATTTCTCTTTCTTTCTAAGAACAAAGGACATCTATGGATATATAATACACACATCAAATTTGTGGATAAAGCTATATTTCAAAAAAGTATAGTAGACTATCCATTTTCACTGCCCCCAGATTTCTGAAATTACAACCAGCTGTTACACATGCTACAAAGAAAACAACCTCTATAGTAGCTAGATGCTAGCTACTCACACATACACACCATTATACTAGAGTGCTTTCTAAAAACAAATGTAAAAAAATTATTTGAAGATGTGAGAACCATTGAAAATGCCTCATGCACTCAAAGCGGTGTGACCGTGCAGTAAGTTGTTAAAGATGTAAACGGGTATTACCTCATTTTATCCTGGCTCAGTTTACCCTAATGTAGGGTTATTCAACTAAATTCTTACGGGGCCTAATTTGTAGCATATCTCAGATGACCAGCATCAAATTCTGTCCCATTTTCAATTTCTTCATTATTTTACTTGTCTACTTCTGTTATTTTTGTATTATTATTATTTTTTTGATATATGTCAGATGACTCGTTTTTGCAGAGCAGTCTCTCTCCATACCGCATCATGGGTGCGTTAATGAAAAAGAACCACCTCTGTAGGGGCTAACTTTACAACATTTTATGAGTTTGCTTTCAGTTCATCTAAACTCCAACATCACAGGAGTGATTTGTACTAATGGCTGAATATAGTTGCGCAGTGAAGGGAAAATGGAAGGTTTTGTTTGAGCTTAAATCAGGAGAAAATAACATTTTGAAAGTCTGTTTTACCAATCATGTCAATGGCTGTTTCATCCCTCCCCTGTAGTCCCAAATTAAGTCAATTCAATTGATTGAAGATGTCACCAAAACAAAACGTGATACGAGCTCAAGCATTTTCACTAGATATTTGTTGGCTTTCTTGTGGCGGCAATCACGGAGAAAAGCAACCATCTCCTCCCAAAGATCACAATGCTCTCGAGCGCATTACCCTTTCTTAGCCATCGAACATCATTGCGTAAAAATAGATCACGATGCTCAGCAGACAACAAAACAAGCAATGTTGCAGGCTAGGATGTTGATCGGATAAAGTTAATGGTAGTTTAACTCACAGCCGAGTTAAGCACAAAACACGCTCTGGTGTAGTGATCTCATCTGTGGTGAAGGAGCCGATAGGCGGGCAGAAAGACCCTGTACCCCTGTTAGCAGCGCTGACTGGCTGTAACTGGTATGTTAGGTGATATTAATTGACAGCACTTAATGGGCAGGACTACAGGAAAACATTTCTTCCATTGGAGAATATTGAACGAGGGCTCCTTTTGGTACTAAAAATCAAATTTTTGCTGGAAATGGTTTGCTTTTTTTTATATGAATGTTCAGAAATGTATCAAAGGGCCATTCTAAGGGCCAGTTGAATAGCCCTGCTCTAGAGTATGACCAAATTAATCATTTTCCAAGGAATGCATGAAAAGTTCAGTTAAATTGTTTGCATCAAGACCAATCTTGAGTTGATCTGGTTTCCAAACTGAGTATTAATATTCAGTTTGGATTAACCACCAACACTCCATGTTACTCACCAATATGATGTGTTCAAAATGTGAGCTTGCGTAATGTAGTAACACATTGTCCACATCAAGGAAGGTAACGCAATCTAAAATAATAAAATATGGCAACTTCAATATTTTAATTTAGTATGACAAACTCAGATGCACAATTTAAGTTGTGTAGCACTTATTTCTCAATGCCAGAAATGTATATAGATTTAGAGCACCCCAAGAAAACATTCCCAAATTACAAACTGTTACACCAATTGTTATATTATAATGTTGATCAAACTCAACTTTTAGAGGTATCCAAATAAACTAACTTCAGAAAGAAAATACCACAACGCCCCACGGTCAGCGTCACACGATGAATGTAAAACTTTGTAAAAAGTGGGATTAGTGAGGGAATAAACTGGGCATTTACTCAATTTGCAGGTCACATTTCATCCCTGAGAACTTCCACAGCTATCAACAATGGAAGGAGTATTTCCGCAAGAAGTTGCTTCTCAAAGTGGATGGTGCACCTACCATCAATGTGGCTTTAAAGCATCTCAAAACAGGCAGCAACACCAGCCGAGCATGAGCATTATCATGGGCTTCAGTTAGCATGGAAGTCAAGCAGGTAAGTGAAAGAGCTATGCTAACGTTAGCTAGCTTTAACAGATTTAGCTCACATCATCTAAATAACACTGAAAACTAACATGCTTTAGTTTAGTTCACGCAAATATGTTGACACAAATACATATTTCCACATATAATTGATTAAATTACATTTATTCTATAAAGATTGTAATTGTGTCAATATTTTAGAAAATGTGTTTTCCATATTAAAGAGGAAGTGCCACAAACCGCTCACCATATACAGTAGGCTACAGGCAATGTGTTCCTCCACCGTGTACAGTAGGCTACAGGCAATATGTTCCTCCACCGTGTACAGTAGGCTACAGGCAATATGTTCCTCCACCGTGTACAGTAGACTACAGGCAATGTGTTCCTCCACCGTGTACAGTAGGCTACAGGCAATATGTTCCTCCACCGTGTACAGTAGGCTACAGGCAATATGTTCCTCCACCGTGTACAGTAGGCTACAGGCAATATGTTCCTCCACCGTGTACAGTAGGCTACAGGCAATATGTTCCTCCACCGTGTACAGTAGGCTACAGGCAATGTTCCTCCATCATGTACAGTAGGCTAGACAATGTTCCTCCACCGTGTACAGTAGGCTACAGGCAATGTGTTCCTCCACCGTGTACAGTAGGCTACAGGCAATATGTTCCTCCACCGTGTACAGTAGGCTACAGGCAATATGTTCCTCCGCCGTGTACAGTAGACTACAGACAATGTTCCTCCACCGTGTACAGTAGGCTACAGGCAATATGTTCCTCCACCGTGTACAGTAGGCTAGACAATGTTCCTTCACCATGTACAGTAGGCTACAGGCAATGTGTTCCTCCACCGTGTACAGTAGGCTACAGGCAATATGTTCCTCCACCGTGTACAGTAGGCTACAGGCAATATGTTCCTCCACCGTGTACAGTAGGCTACAGGCAATATGTTCCGCCACCGTGTACAGTAGGCTACAGGCAATATGTTCCTCCACCGTGTACAGTAGGCTACAGGCAATATGTTCCGCCACCGTGTACAGTAGGCTAGACAATGTTCCTCCATCATGTACAGTAGACTACAGGCAATATGTTCCTCCACCGTGTACAGTAGGCTACAGGCAATATGTTCCTCCACCGTGTACAGTAGGCTACAGGCAATATGTTCCTCCACCGTGTACAGTAGGCTACAGGCAATATGTTCCTCCACCGTGTACAGTAGGCTACAGGCAATATGTTCCGCCACCGTGTACAGTAGGCTAGACAATGTTCCTCCATCATGTACAGTAGACTACAGGCAATATGTTCCTCCACCGTGTACAGTAGGCTACAGGCAATATGTTCCTCCACCGTGTACAGTAGGCTAGACAATGTTCCTTCACCATGTACAGTAGGCTACAGGCAATGTGTTCCTCCACCGTGTACAGTAGGCTACAGGCAATATGTTCCTCCACCGTGTACAGTAGGCTACAGGCAATATGTTCCTCCACCGTGTACAGTAGGCTACAGGCAATATGTTCCGCCACCGTGTACAGTAGGCTAGACAATGTTCCTCCATCATGTACAGTAGACTACAGGCAATATGTTCCTCCACCGTGTACAGTAGGCTACAGGCAATATGTTCCTCCACCGTGTACAGTAGGCTACAGGCAATATGTTCCTCCACCGTGTACAGTAGGCTACAGGCAATATGTTCCTCCACCGTGTACAGTAGGCTACAGGCAATATGTTCCTCCCCCAAGTGAATCATAGAAATTACAATCTTGCGTTCAGGGCTTTCCTTATATGCGGGGAGCATAAATTGTAAACAAATATATTTTAGAGTTAAAACCCATGTATATTTAAGCAGTAAGGCACAAGGGGGTGTAGTAATGTCCAATATACCATAACCATGGGCTGTTCTTGAGCACGATGCAACACGGAAAGCCTGGATACAGCCCTAGTGGTATATTGGCCATATACCACGAGGTGCTTTATTGCTATTATTGCCCTGAATGCCGATTGGCTGAAAACTGTGGTTTTTCATACTGTATACCACGGCTACGACACTACATGTATTTTTACTGGTCTAATTGCTACCTGAATTGGGGGCTCTAGAAAGAGTACCCATAGTGACTGCAGCAGCCCATTCATTCGACCTCACTAGTAATCGTTTGGTGGTGGCGGTGCATCGTTCCATAACAAGTGGAAGGTATGGTTAGATGAGGGGATGGTCGATCAACATTGGTGGCAAGTGGGAACACCACGCACACTTCATTGAAATAGCTAGTTAGCTAACTAGACAGTCTTCTGACAAGTTAATCGAATTGTCACTGTTCAAAATGTTACTGACTCCTTCGTATAATGGGTCAAAGCTGGTTACAATTCAAAAGAAAACATGTTAAGCTTTCGCATTTGTTCCACAGCTAACCTAACCAACTAACTTTTTCTATGTCCATGGACGGGCAGCCCTAAGCAGGCTTGTATACACAAAGTGGGCGGGAAATTAAAGCTTGCTACCGACCACTCTTGTCCAGGTAGAAGGCCGTAAAAGCAGGACGCCAATAGTAACTAACTAGCTAAACATCACGCCAGTTCGCTGCTAGCAAGTAACGAATATCGTTCGAAAGTAGCGCGCGATGTTAGTACACGTTAGCTAGCCGTGGCGGCTACCCCGCTAGCTAGCAAAAAACACAGCACCTAGATAACTAGCTACTGTACCTGCCATTTCTCACTGTCCACTTTCAACTGAGAAATGTTAGCGGTTTAGCTATGCAGTTAGCTGTTAGAACATCTAGCTAACGAAATTAAACTTAGGCTGTGAGAGGTTGGACAAGCAATATTTAGCCCCTTCTGCCCGGAGGCACATTTGACTAGCTAACTAACATTAGCTAAACTTAATTAGCTAGCACTACTACCTAAACTTTGCTAGCTGATTAGTTAGCTACCTAGCTTGGCAACATGGATCTAGTCAATTAGCTGTTTTAGGCAATAGTTAGCCAAGACTGTTGTAAATGTAGAAGAAATCAAACCAACATTTACAACAAAATTCAGTAATTTTCCGCTGCGAAATGGTTACATGTTATCAAACCAGGAGGCCGAGATTGTTGCAAGACATAGGGTCAAATTGGCTGGCTAGCTACTGTAGATAGTTTTTGTCCATGCCTTGGGGGCGAGAAATGAAAATATTTATTTGTACGTCATTCACACATGCTGAAAGACGCTTGAAATAATCCCTACTTACTTTACAGTACTCCACCTTATCTAGAAAGCGAGTTGACTGATCAAGCACTGCTGGCTGCCACGGTGCGGACAGCAACTGCTTCTTCTTTTTCTTCTTATTTCCTCTCTGCTTTGCTGTTTTTATGAACGGTCTAGTAGCTGATACTGCGAAGTGCTCCCAGACGCCATTTCCCGCCTCCTCACCCACACTCTCTCGATGGCAGATACCCGGATGACAGAGGACCGCTTGAGCCAGAGGCGTCAATGAGATGGTTCGTTTATCTGGCCCGGGTTATCCCGGTGAGAGGAATTTGTTCGGGTGAAGTGATTGCATTCATTGTGGAACCGGACTGCTTCCGGGCGTGAGCCAGGTGCCCCGCTCTGGCCGACAGCGAGTCGGCTCAAAACAAAAGTAACGTTATTAAGCACGAGTTCTAAGTCGAGTTTTGTGTTTTCACATTCAACAGTGATTGCTTTGGATAAAAACCCTTTACCTGCCTTCCCAATGAAAACTAAAAAAGAGATGTATGTTTCTGGACGATGCACCATGCTGACATGACCAAACGGCGCAGATTACTGTCTGATTTGAGAAGGGCGCTCCACCCTCCCGCTTTCGCCCTATGATGTGCCGGGCCATTGCCCGGTTCAACCCGGGCCAGCGTAATATAACTCCGTTTCCTTTGCTTGTGCACATGAACTCACACCCCTTTTATTTGAAAAACAGTAGTCCAGAGATACTCTGACAGTACATACCGTTACCTGGTCCTGAATTGCCCGAGCACCCATGCGTGTGGTTATTTTCGAGGTCTCTTCCCTCCCGGGTATTTTCTTGCAATTGCTTGATCTTTTGGGGTCTTCTATGCAGACTAATAACGCTTACGAATGTTGAAAAAAAGAGCGAGTAAAATACTAGAAATGTTACGGTGGCTTTATGGGCATTTGAACTAAATCAAGATAATCTGGTGATATGGATTTTATTACAAGAGAGAGGCTTCTGGTAACACTAACATAGTATACACTCAGTAAACAAAACATTAAGCACACCTTCTCTTTCCATAACAGACTGACCAGGTGAAAGCTATGATCCCGTATTGATTTCACTTGTTAAATCCACTTCAATCACGGCAGACGAATGGGAGGAGACAAGGTTTAATAATCCTTCTTTGACCTGAGACATGGATTGTGTATGCGTGCCATTCAGTGGGTGAAGGGGCAAGGCAAAAACATTTAAGTGACTTTGAACAGGATATGCCAGGCGCAACAGTTTGTGTCAAGAACGGCAACGCTGGTGTTTTTTTTCAGGCTCAATAGTTTCCAGTGTGTATCAAGAATAGTCCACCACACCCAAAGGACATCCAACCAACTTGACACAGCTGTGGGAAACATTGGAGTCAACATGGGCCAGGATCCCTGCCAGAATCACATGCAGTTTTCCCATTGCCAGTCAGTCACATTCTCAGATAAAGTACAGTTCACATGCACATTCCCAAGAGGTTACAGAGAACAAAATCATGGATCAAAAGGCATTCAGGGGCAAACAGAAACAATCGTTTAATTACTTGCATCAATGACCACTTAAGAATGGTTTATTCTTCAGTATGAAATGATAAATGAATTACCCAAGATCAGTGATATCAACAGCTTTTAATAATCCCCAGATCAGTAACACAGAATTTGAGAGAAAGCTTAGCTCAGAAAAGACTGACTCCACAGTTTACCCATTAGCATCTAAATTGCACAGTTAGCTCGGAACAGACCGACTCCACAGTTTATCCATTAGCATCTAAATTGCACAGTTGTAACAATTAACTACCCAAAATATCTTAATTATGATGATCTTGAAAAACCAAACATCAGCAGCGTACATTCAATATGCCGACCTTCCATATGAAAATCACCAACTTTTAAAACACACAAAACTGATTATGCTTATTATTCAAAAGGAAGAATAGTCCCAAGTCCTACAGTTAAAATAGAAACAATTCAAATATGTACATCTATGCCTACTGTAGTCCATTCATAATAGCAGGACAGATGTGCATTTAGTCTTCCACAGGATTCCTAATTCTAAACTGGTTTAAGTATTGCCTCCAGCTTCAAGACGTTCTTCAGGTTGATTAATAAAAATCACATGCATTAATAGCAACAGCATAATTGTAAGACAGAATGAGCACTTTGGAGACTTATGTCTGTGACAGAAATAAGGTGAACAAATAGGTTTAAGAAGCCATGAGAAGTCCTTGGCATAAGCGCTGCGTTGGTTGGCGCAGCTGTGTTCGAAGTGTGGGGGCGTCCATACAAGAGTCCAACAATACGAGAGAATGTGCCAAAGAAACCGTCCTGTCAAATTCATTGGCAGTTTGGAGCAATAGTTCAAGTTCTCTCTTTATCAAGCAACAGCTGTCCCAAATCAAAGGGAAGCATATTCCCTTTTAGGTAAAAGACAAGTCAAATTTAAAGTTGATCATTTCAAGCAATATGCCAAGCCTGCAAGTCTAGGTGACCGGGTCAGCAACAGAGTCATCCAAGACAGCGAGGTTCTGGCCCAAACGGTCTCTCCCAGACCACTTCAGTCTATTCTTGCAGCTGACAGTTCATTCAAATTAGTAAACAAAACAAAAGTATCCATAATCTGTCATGAAAAAAAACAAAATGTACACTGTATAGCACTCTTGTACATTATATCATTGTAATCGCTAAGGAATTCTAATACCAAATAACTTATAAAACAAATATAGTTGCAATTCAACAGCTGCACAGAATGATATCATTAACTGTTTTATAGATTCAATGATACATGGTTTTAGGTCAAACTGATTCATGGAATAATCTGTAATCGTGTCTTCAGAATAGTCCATCGCCATAAGAGATGCACCTAAAACGACTTCATGATTTCAACCAGTCCTAAGAATGACATCTGTAGCACCATTGAAACAATGCGGAGGAATAAACGCTTTTGTTTGAATGTTCTATCCCAGATCCTAGAGCAAGTGGACAAGGTTTACAGAATGTCGATGGCTTGACGTCTCTTCCCATAGTCCACTGCCCGGTCTCCCTGCATGTCTCGATCTTCATCATCTGAAAGGAGATTGACGACAGAACAAAATCAGGGAGTAGTCATCTAGCTCATCCCTAAATTACATTTGCTAGATGGGATTTCCTTTTTAAATCTAAAAGATTATCATTAGGAATGCTCCATGGAAGAGCAACATACTGTACATATTAGTCTGGTCCCATATTGGCCATAGAATTCCTAACACTACTTTTATCACAATAGCCTATTCAATTGCATTTTCAATAGCAGGGACAACAATAGCTGTTATAAATGTCAAGATCAAGTGGTTAAGTGACTAAGGAATAAGGACCTACATGGAAATCTGTTCCATTAAAAGGGTAACACAAAACACTTCACAACTTAACCTGTCATGGAGAAATGAATGACAGCCGTACAATAATGATAACACAAGAACGCACATGCATTTAAAACTTCCAAGTACTACCCAAACACAGCATCTATCACTCTACTGCAGGTGTACACAGATGACCAGTGGGCACAAACAGGTAGTGGAGCACAGATAGTGGAGAAGCGCACAGCTGGATGAGGCATGCAGACATTGGAGTCACAAAGAACCATAAGTCACTGAGGGGGAGAAGTGCCCCCCACCACATGTAGAGGTAGGGCTTTATTGTGGTATACAATGATGGGAGGCTTGCCCTCCAGGCTAATTGACCCACTGAACAGTCCTCAGGCTTAGACCCTGAGGGGCAGTTGGTTATGGATGTTCCTGAGACAGGAATGGTGGGTAACTCAGGGTGCTGTGAGCTCTGGCCGAGCTGGTGGAACTCAGTCTAATGCAGGGACAGCGGGAGTGGAGGAGGGAGAAAATGGTGATACAGCTGGACTTGAAGACCCCTGGCCTGGCTCACCTTGGACGTCTTCCTCCCCACCATCACCATCCTCTTCCTCATTGTAGGCCAGCTCGGCCTGCTTGTCCGCCTCGTACTCACCCACGTTCCCATCGTCCCCATTGTAGTCCGCCAGCTTAGAGCCGTGCTGCGGATCTACAGGGGACTCGTTCTCATCAAAGAAACGGCCTGTAGAGGCAGAGAAGGGCCCCATCAGGAAGGGAGGGAAGCAAAGAGATTGTGACAGAGTCACAAGAGAAAGGTTGAAGAGAGTATGATGAAACTAAGAAACGGAGGGGATCAGATGGACTGAAGGAGGTAGTGATGAGTTGGACTGTAAAAGGTATGGGAGGGAGGCATAGTGTATATGTTTAAGGGGATTTGGGGGGGGACAAAAGTAATTGGCAATGAAGTGATATGTGTAAAGAAACTTGGGAGGAAAACATGACGAGTGTGTATGTGTGGTGTAGAGTGTGTGAAGATGAAGCAAGGAGAGGGGTAGCTGGCAGGGCAGCTGGTTGGGGTATTGTTTGGAGAGTAGGCAGCGAAGGGAGGGAGGGAGCAGAGCTGAAGCCAGGCAGGCAGCAGGAAGGAACACCCTGAGACCCTTGAAGTCAGGCAGCCTCTCCCACTGTGTGCACTCTGACATCTGGCCATCTCTTTCAGTCTGTGGCGACAGCACCTCTAATATGTATGACTTTATGAGCAGTGTTGAAGGTTTGTTAAAACCCTGATAGCTAGGGAAGGCAACCACTTATAGTAGACCTAACGCAGCCTTGAGAAAGAAAACTCTAGGTAGGGCTCGGACTGTAGAGTGCGTTCAAAAATAGCTTACGTATTTGTAAAGGTTATGTTGTAACCTTGACACATCTGCAAGAGAAGCTCTTCTTACTGGGACGCTGCAGCTAAAGGTCAGAGGAAAGACACAACCACAGTCTCCATGTGTCACATCTCCTGTGTACTGAGAGGTACTCAGTCTCCCCCTCCCATCCCCACCAGCCTTTGGAGGCACTCACTCTGTCTGTGACGCAGGGGCTCAGCAGGCTTGGGGTCTCTGGCATGCAGAGGTTCTATAGGGTTGGGCATCTGGGCGGGGTTAGGAGGCAGAGGCAGTCCTGCCCCTTTCCTCTGTACACCATCTGCTTTCATCACATTGGCAGGAGCTTAAAGGAGACATCGAAACAGAGGTAGCATCAATAATGACTTTTATTCCCCTGTTAGAAATATTTCACCTGAAATTTAGTCATCCCTTTTGGGCTTTTCATTTCTAATGTACAATAGGAGAGAGGTTTAGGGTGCACTCTCTCCTGTAGTATGGAACGTGCTCCTTCACAGAGAGTTAGCCTACAGTCTGAAGGAGCACGTTTCAATCTAGGAGAAAAGGATGAATCACCTTTAAAAAGACAGAGTTTGCCAAATAGAGAGCAGAGCACTGTGCCAACGACACGTTTCCCTCCATTTTCTACACAAACAATCCATTAAAAAAAATCTGAACTGAAAACAGGAAGCCAGCATGGCTCACGTTTTATAGCAGCTTGTGTGGAGTTGGAGAGGCCAAGAGCAGCAGGGCCTCTGCTGTACAGCCATTAAGAGCCCAGTCAGATCAGTATTTCTCCCGTCTCATCCGGTGTGAACTTAAATATATATTTATTCTCTCTCTCTCCCCCTAACCTCCCCTACCTGGCCTGATGACTCCTTGCTGTCCCCAGTCCACCTGGTCATGCTGCTGCTCCAGTTTCAACTGTTCTGCCTGCGGCTATGGAACCCTGACCTGTTCACCGGATGTGCTACCTTGTCCCGGACCTGCTGTTTTAGACCCTCTCTCTACCACACCTGCTGTCTCTAACTCTGAATGATCGGCTATGAAAAGCCAACTGACATTTATTTACTCTTGAGGTGCTGACCTATTGCACCCTCTACAACCACTGTGATTATTATTATTATATGACCCTGCTTGTCATCTATGAACATTTGAACATCTTGGCCATGTTCTGTTATAATCTCTACCCAGCACAGCCAGAAGAGGACTGGCCACCCCTCATAGCCTGGTTCCTCTCTAGGTTTCTTCCTAGGTTTTGGCCTTTCTAGGGAGTTTTTCCTAGCCACCATGCTTCTACACCTGCATTGCTTGCTGTTTGGGGTTTTAGGCTTGGTTTCTGTACAGCACTTTGTGACATCGGCTGATGTAAAAAGGGCTTTATAAATACATTTGATTGAGTACCCAGGCCATGGCCTCAGGTCTCAAACTCAATGACAGACACACAATAACAAGTCACCACTAAAGCATTACTGCTCTAAGTAAGTGGCTTTGTCCCTGGGCAGCAAAACTAATCAAGTGAACTGAAAATGCAAATATGGAGTGTGTGGACTGTGAGTTGACATACCTCTAAGCGGTCTGTGCTGCTCTCCGAACTCATCTGCCTGGATGGCTGCCTTGTTGTCCTCATCAAAGAGGATGGGTCTGTCTGCCACAGCCTGGGGGGGCTGCTGCTGGAGGGCCCCCGCTCGTCCCTCCTTCCCCAACCCTAGGATCTTGTCCTGGATCTGGAGCACAGGCAGGTCCAGAGAGAGGTCTCGACCAGCCCCCTCACCTGCCCCTGCTCCCATACCGGCCCCCACCTCTCTTAACCCAGTATCAGGTATCTCTATGTGGTTCTGGGTGATGGCTGGCTTCTTCAGGGCTGGAGAGAATGAGAGGGGAGGACAGTTCCAGTTGAAATTTGACACCAATCTTACTGACAGAATCGTTATCAAAAGTAGAATAACCAGAGAGAATAAATACTCACCAAATTGCACATCTATTTTTCCCACTTCACTGTCCTCAATACCAGGCATGCCAGCATCACTGCCAGGCTTGCCCAAACCTTCTATCCCAGGAGGGAGAGAGAGAAGAATGGATGGGGTGGAGGGAGAGAGGGTGGGTTAGCTCTGAAACTTTACAGAGGCAGAACGTGGCAATATGAGCTGGTTGTAATGTTACCTTTGAGGTCAGTGTCTCGGTGTGTGGCCACAGTTGGGTGCTCTCCTGCGGTCTCCACCTCAGTCCCTCCTTCTGCAGCTCCGACCTTCCTGCTATCCAGCACACTCTGCAGAGGGAGGGAGGGACAGAGAAAAAGACAGAGGGGAGAGATGAATATAGTCACCTTTACTATTGCTGGGTAAGTTAAAAAAAAGTCACAATGACTAAGTGCAGAGCTGCTGACATCCCCAGCAAAGGATAATCCACGGAGTGTATGATCTATGAACACCAGCAGGGGGTGGTAGACAACTTACATTACAGGGGAAGGAAAGGAAAGGCAGGGACACCATGACTAGGTGCTCTGACAGAGCCTCACCTTTCTCAGCTTCACCGCCTCCTCTTCCAGGGTCTTTTTAGCTTCTTCATACTCGTCCATTAGTTGTGTGATTTGACGCCCACACTGCAAGCTATCATACACACAAACAAAATTCACAGAGAGAAAAGCAACGAAGCTAGTGTCAGAATTCACACCAATGGCTATATTGGTGCGATAGTCATCATAACCTGAACTTTGCTGTGACTTTGAGAGCCTAGAGCAAAAACATGAAAGATGTGTTGAGTTCATTCTCTGTACCTCTCATACTCCAGCTTCCTCTCCAGGTTGGTGCTGTTCTTCTTCACCTCCCTCAGCTGGATCTCCTGCCTCATAAACTCCTGTTTCAGCTCCTTCAGCTGCTCTACACCCAGCCAAATAACACACATTATAACCTTAGGGTTGATACTCTATGAACGAATGCATTTTCAACCATGTAGTGATATTAGGCTACAGCGTTAGTGTTGAACAATCGTTCAATAAAGAAACTAGGATTGACAACATTGCAAATCTGTATGCATTAGAGTCCACTTGGCACACCGGGGACTTGAGATAAGATGTTTTAACAGCATTAAGCAAACTGCTGTTACTGCTCCAGGCTCCATCTATGGTAATACAAGCCCATACTGCTTTCTGCTAGCCTAGCCACAAGACTCCAACAGAAATGTGCCCTCTGCTGGCCAGTGTCTGCTCTTACCTTTCAGCCTCACAATCTCTGACATCTGTGCTGTGACATCACCCTGCACCTTCATCTGGAAAGGAGAGAAAAGAACATCAGTCTGAGGAAAGGTCACCAGAACGCTTTGTTACCAGAACCCTGTATGTTCATTGTTACATTCCCTAGTTTCTGTGTTGTTGTGGGTTTGTAAGTGTGGGCATTTCAGGAAATGGCTTCCTGGATTCCTCAAGCAGCTGACTGGTTGGCCCCATCACTGATTGGAGCTCTGGCCCCCCCCCCACCCACCCAGTCTCGTCAATTACCAACTCCTTCTCCAGCTTGATAAAAACCAGTGTTCCTTTGTCAGAGAAAATAGCTTGTTTTTTAATGTCCTGTGTTGGTTGTTGTGGCGGGCAGTAAAAGTTTTGTTGATATTATTTTGTAGCCGTTCCTTCAGGAGGTATGTGTATGCTAATAGGGCTTCGAAATTAGTATTCTTTCATTTGTTCCCAGGGGGGATGGCATCTTGGGAGTGTTTAGGCGAGAGGCCTGCGGGCATACATAACCCGTCGTATTTAATATGTATAGGCACACTAGGTAAGACCTGGGCGGACCACCCCCTGTATTTTGGTTAGTGCGCCAGGTGGTGCTTAAGGTTAGGTGGGAAGGCAGGTAAGGTAGGAGAGGGGACTAACTTACTTTGGTTCCGTCCAACCCCTTTTCCCCACATTACCGTGTTATTGAATAATAAATTCCCTGTATATGGTATTTCTCTCTGCCTCTGTCGTTCTTCCCCGCACCTACGATCACATACAATTTTCACTACACGGGGAGTTGAGATGTAGCAGTGTGCTGCATTCCCTCCTCCAAGAGGCGTACGTAACACTCTTAAGGCCAAACACAACCGGTTGAACAGGACATCTAAAGCATTACATGGCTGAACTAGCCTAACTGGAAAGATATCCTTTTTATACTATGTTCTGATGCAATAGTATTTCAAATGTCAGCTCGGCAACAGTAGAGATATCTAGCTGCATAAAGGTTCTGTTCAGTGAAAAGTCTGCTTGCAAAACACTCCCATCTCATTCATTGCGTCTGACCAGCCGAGTGACTGGAGGACCATCTGCAGCCAGATCGAGTCAGATTAGATGGATGAGAGATCCTAGGGGACAGCCAGGCTGAGGCAGTCAGAACAGACCCCAGCCTTCATAATGAAGCCTGATAGAGACCTACGCTGAACGCATCTATGGCTCACTGTAATAGGAACATTTAGAGTGATTGTATAAATATGCTAAACATTCTCTTTCTGTAATAGACTATTTGCATTGCACCCCCTCCCCTCTTTTACACTGCTGCTACTCTATCTATGCATAGTAACTACCTACATTGACATATTACCTCGACTAACCGGTGCCCCCGCACATCGACTCTGTACCGGTACCCCCCCGTATATAGTCTTGCTATTGTTATTTTACTGCTTGTCTTTAACTACTTGTATTTCTTATTTGTATTTTTTAAGCTGCATTGTCGGTTAGGTGCTGGTAAGGAAGCATTTCACTTTTGTGTTCAGCGCATGTGACTAACACAATTTGATTTGAAATGGTTTAGTGTTTCGTGACACTTGGGTTGATGCCCTAAACTGGATGCTGTATGTTATGGATCAAAGTCATATCTGTTGATAGCGATTGATGCCAGACTGGAGGACACTGATTAGGATTGTATTCTGTAGCAGCTGACCAAGTCCATGCCTTTTGTTTTGACTTCCTAATAGCTTCTCGGGTTTACAGAACAATTGGGTCCTGTTTAGGATAAGGGCTGTCTCAGAGAAGGCCCGTTAGACATTTTCTCTGCTTCTGTGTTTGAGGTGTCTCCCTGTTGCAACTTGTAATAAACTGGATTGATTTGCGATTGACTTTCTGTGACTGCTCTTTTGTGCATCGGGAAATTCATAATACACCCCCAGACCGCTTTGAGTGAAACCACCTTAGTCAGAACAATGCGCTATTGGCCCATTACACATTATGACACACTGACTGGCTAAGGGGTTATTCAATTTATTTTCATACATGTACAAAAAGACAATTCAATCTTAAGGGTTTTTGTTGCCGCAACCAGAGGAGAGAGGCTGTGGCTTTGAGGTAGATTTAGGGAACAGCGGGAGGGGTGCAGGCGTTTGATCTCAGGAGACTGAGGGGAGGAGGTGAATGTGAAATGCAGCTAGGAGAGAAACAGGAAGGAAGGCCATCCCTGGGGCACTATTTGTGCATGCTTAGAGGGACAGAGAACATGAAGTGTCTACATGTCTGGTATCTGTATCCATATGCCCACGTTTGACAAATATTAGCCTACGTGACCACGCACACCTGAGCTGTATACAGTTCTTTGTATTGAACATAATAGAACACTGAAAAAAAGAGGCGAGGGTGTGGCAACATTATGCTACACCAAATAAGAGTAGGTATCTGCGTTCTGTGCTCAACATAAAAAGCATGCTGTATCTGGATTTATTATAAACGCATTGTGAGCTTAATTTATGCATACATCCTGTGTTCAGTTTCATGTCTAATTTTGCAATGGTTGTTTCAAAAGGAGACGAAATCCTCATTTGTCCAGTTTGCTTTCCTTTGTCCCGTCTTTCCCCTCCCCCTACCTTGACCACAATAAAAGACGGCTCAGCTCCCAGTGTTGCCCAGTGACCTGAAGAGGGAGCCATCATCGCAGCGCTCCTCATTGACAATACTTGTCGCAGAGGGGGCTGCTGCACATGCACAGCCTAATACTTGTTATCCTCCACCATGCAAAGTAAATGCATTCACTATATAGAACAATAATACTTGTTAGATGTGGCACATCACATTTGCAATAACCATCTTTTTGAATATACCAAAGTATATCTAATTGAAAGCTGTCCAAAAATCCAGCACAGGCCATATAGGTCCAGTCAGGTCAGTGGCTGAGAGGCCGCAGATGAAGTGAGAATTTGTCAGATGAGAGAGAGTTCTGCCCTCCTGAGCCCGACTGATCCACAGGCCCCTCTCTGCCCTCCACCCAATTATGCCATCTCTTATCTGGGGTCTGACTAAGCCACTCAGAATGAGCAAAACTGTCACCAGTGTAAGGACAGTAGATCCCAGCTGCTAGACACACTGGCAGAGGACCATCAAACATAGGAGCTTCATAGACCTACTGTATTCTACACCCTCAATGCATGAAATGAACATCAAAAGACAAAAACATCAAACCCAGCCCGGAGAAACCAAATCGATTTGAGCATGGTGCAGACACCAAGGGGATGCCTGGCTGGGATTACCCTTCCCAGGTAGCAAGTAACCACGTGTGCAATCCAATACTAGTCTCTCCCAAAGCAGATTCTCTCTGATAGCTCCATTGACCCAGTCACTAAACATTTTATAGCGGTGTGGCATAGTGGCTGAAGGAACTGTTATTTATAGGCTAAGGAGGGAATAGTATCCAGTCAGGCACCCCTATATGACTGTCCCAGAAACAAACTCCTCCACCACAAATGAGATTCACGTCCCCATCAGTTGTCACTGGCCATCAATCAAATCACAGGGGTGGATTCTCCAGGGAGATCCAAGAGCTTGAATCAAATCCACACAGGGAGGGAGGGAGGGAGGGAAAGAGGGGCTCAGAACTTTAATGAGGCAGAATGCACAGAAGAGGAGTGTCAGTAATTACAGCATCAATGTCAGCCATTGTGGAGATAAAAGCTTCATGCTGTCACCTTCCTTGAAGAGAAAGACACTGAGTGGTTCACAGTCTGATTTGATTTGATTTGAGTCTCTCCACCAAATCTGCTGTGTGGAAAATAACAGTGCTCTTTCTAGGCACCCACAAAGCACACTGCAGATGTGGAGACCGAAACATTAAAGCAAAACACCTCAGACATTTATATTGTGTTGCTTCTCTATTCTTCAGCAGTACGAACATGAGAGGAGTATTGGCCTAACTAGGCTATGCTAATACAGCTTGATTACTACTACCACCACCACCGTAACTCAAATCCCATTCCTGATATGGTGTGTGACTGACAGTCCTAGTAGTAGAGTTGACAGAGGAGTGGAACACCTGTACAGGAGGAACAGAGAAGTACAGGATGCTGGTTAGGGTTGGGCGTTATGATATCATGATGTCGTCGATCGATGACGCTATGACAGACAGTTTATTAGACACATGCACAGGGTCGCAGATGTAACCGCAGGGTAAATTGAAATTCTTATGCTCTGAGCTCTGAATGAGACAACATCTACCCATTTCATTAAATGTTAGTGTCTTCAGAAAGTATTCACACCACTTGACTAT
Source organism: Oncorhynchus clarkii lewisi (assembly GCF_045791955.1). NCBI lineage: Eukaryota > Metazoa > Chordata > Actinopteri > Salmoniformes > Salmonidae > Oncorhynchus > Oncorhynchus clarkii. The sequence continues at coordinate 13,812,636 of NC_092172.1, read as the reverse complement.
TTCCACATTTTGCTACAGCCTGATTTTTAAATGGATTATATTTGGATTTTGTGTCACACACAATAGTGGTTTTATGTTGACTTTTATTAATTAAAAATGAAAAGCTGAAATGTCTGGAGTCAAGAGTTCAACCCCTTTGTTATGGCAAGCCTAAGTAAATTCAGGAGTAAAAAACAAGTCACATAACTGGCATGGACACTTGTGTGGAATAATAATGTTTAATAGGATTTTGAAATAACTACCTTGTGTCTGTACCCCACACATACAATTATTTGTAAGGTCCCTCAACCGAGTAGTGCATTTCAAACAAGGACACCCGTTGGTAGATGGGTGAAAATATCCTTTTGAGCATGGTGAAGTGATTAATTACACTTTGGATGGTGCATCAATACACCCAGTCACTACAAAGATACAGGCGTCCTTCCTAACTCAGTTGCCGAAGAGGAAGGAAACCGCTCAGAGATTTCACCATGAGGCCAATGGTGACTTTAAAACAGTTCGAATTTAATGGCTGTGATAGGAGAAACTGAAGATGGATCAACATTGTAGTTACTCCACAATACTAACCTAAATGACTGGTTGAAAAGAAGGAAGACTGTACAGAAAACAAATATTCCAGAACAGTAAGGCACTAAAGTAAAATTGCATAAAAATGTGCCAATTTATTTTTACTTTATGTAAGGAATGCAAAGTGTTATGTTTGGGGCAAATCCAACATCACTGAGTGCCACTTCATATTTTCAAGCATGGTGGTGGCTGCATCATGTTATGGGTATGTTTGTCATCGGCAATGACTAGGGAGTTTAAGGATCAAAAGAAACTGAATAGACTTAAAAATGGCTGTCTAGCAATGATCAACAACCAACTTGACAGAGCTTGAAGAATAAATTGTGCAAATATACTACGATCCAGGTGTGCAAAGCTCTAAGAGACGTACCCAGAAAGACTCACAGTTGTAATCACTGCCAAAGGTGATCCTAACATAAATACTTATCAAGTCAAGGTAAGTATTAATTAATGTTATAATTTTTATTCCACTTTGACTGAGTATTTTTGTGTAGATGGTAAACAAACAAAAAAAGACAATTAAATCCATTTTAAGCCCACTTTATTATAACAAAATGTGGAAAAAGTCAAGGGGAGTGAATACTTTCTGAAAACACTGTATGGGCAAAGCACCCCATTGTGGCATCATGACTTCACATTTACTGTAAGCAATGTCACTTTTCACACAAATCAGCTACTTTGACCACTTTACCAATAAATTTGATAAAATGTTATAGGGTATGACAGCTTTGTCTAATTCTCTGCTACTCAAATCTGGAACATAAATATATTGTAGAGATTAAACAATACAGCTGTTTTAGTATCTGCATCAGCAACTTTTTGTGTGTGTGTGTGTATATATATATATATACACACACACACACATACATACATACACACACATACATACAGTGGGGCAAAAAAGTACTTAGTCAGTGCAAGTTGTTTGTAGGTGACCAAATACTTATTTTCCAACATAATTTGTAAATAAATTCATTAAAAATCCTACAATGTGATTTTCTGGATTTCTTTTTCTCATTTTGTCTGTCATAGTTGAAGTGTACCTATGATGAAAATTACAGGCCTCTCTCATATTTTTAAGTGGGAGAACTTGCACAAAATTGGTGGCTGACTAAATACTTTTTTGCCCCACTGTGTGTGTGTGTGTGTGTGTGTGATATATATATATATATATTTTTTTTTAAATAAACAAAATGTGGCTGAGACAACTTTTCCTAACAAGTTAGACACAATGTTAGAGGATATGACATCTTGGTCTACCTCTGCTATTCAAATCTGGAATCAGAACAAAAATACACTGCTCAAAAAAATAAAGGGAACACTAAAATGACATCCTAGATCTGAATGAATGAAATAAGAATATTAAATACTTTTTTCTTTACATAGTTGAATGTGCTGACAACAAAAATCACACAAATCATCAATGGAAATCACATTTATCAACCCATGGAGGTCTGGATTTGGAGTCACACTCAAAATTAAAGTGGAAAACCACACTACAGGCTGATCCAACTTTGATGTAATGTCCTTAAAACAAGTCAAAATGAGTCTCAGTAGTGCGTGTGGCCTCCATGTGCCTGTATGACCTCCCTACAACGCCTGGGCATGCTCCCGATGAGGTGGCGGATGGTCTCCTGAGGGATCTCCTGCCAGACCTGGACTAAAGCATCTGCCAACTCCTGGACAGTCTGTGATGCAACGTGGCATTGGTGGATGGAGCGAGACATGATGTCCCAGATGTGCTCAATTGGATTCAGGTCTGGGGAACGGGCGGGCCTGTTCATAGCATCAATGCCTTCCTCTTGCAGGAACTGCTGACACACTCCAGCCACATGAGGTCTAGCATTGTCTCGGTACCCAATGGCAGTCAGGCTACCTCTGGCGAGCACATGGAGGGCTGCGCGGCCCCCCCAAAGAAATGCCACCCCACACCATGACTGACCCACCGCCAAACCGGTCATGCTGGAGGATGTTGCAGGCAGCAGAATGTTCTCCACGGCGTCTCCAGACTGTCACGTCTGTCACATGTGCTCAGTGTGAACCTGCTTTCATCTGTGAAGAGCACAGGGAGCCAGTGGTGAATTTGCCAATCTTGGTGTTCTCTGGCAAATGCCAAACGTCCTGCACGGTGTTGGGCTGTAAGCGCAAACCCCACCTGTGGACGTCGGGCCCTCATACCACCCTCATGGAGTCTGTTTCTGACCGTTTGAGCAGACACATGCACATTTGTGGCCTGCTGGAGGTCATTTTGCAGGGCTCTGGCAGTGCTCCTCCTGCTCCTCCTTGCACAAAGGCGGAGGTAGCGGTCCTGCTGCTGGGTTGTTGCCCTCCTACGGCCTCCTCCACATCTCCTGATGTACTGGCCTGTCTCCTGGTAGCGCCTCCATGCTCTGGACACTACGCTGACAGACACAGCAAACCTTTTTGCCACAGCTCGCATTGATGTGCCATCCTGGATGAGCTGCACTACCCGAGCCACTTGTGTGGGTTGTAGACTCCGTCTCATGCTACCACTAGAGTGAAAGCACCACCAGCATTCAAAAGTGACCAAAACATCAGCCAGGAAGCATAGGAACTGAGAAGTGGTCTGTGGTTGCCACCTACAGAACCACTCCTTTATTGGGGGTGTCTTGCTAATTGCCTATAATTTCCACCTGTTGTCTTTTCCCTTTTGCACAACAGCATGTGAAATTTATTGTCAATCAGTGTTGCTTCCTAAGTGGACAGTTTGATTTCACAGAAGTGTGATTGACTTGGAGTTACATTGTGTTGTTTAAGTGTTCCCTTTATTTTTTTGAGCAGTGTATTTATTAACATATCAAGATACATATATGAAATAGTCAGGCAACATATAAGATTTGAATAAGCAACATTTCATTCTGAAGTCAGAGTGCATTTTCTCTCGCTTCAGCACAAATAACGACCGCCATTAATTTCAAGAAATGTTGCATAATTGTTTTACGTGGTTGCGTCACATTTGTGCATTCTTTCCGTTGAAGCTTGCGTCGATGCATGCTTAAAAATATGTACAAACGGAGTACGCATTCGAAAAGTGCTCTGTTTCACATACATTGGACTCCTACTCTGGCCCTCCCGTGCTCGGAGCATGGAGGTATGCATTTTGAAAAACACCCAATGAGCAAATGTGACTTTTGACAAATCAGCTACCTTGACCACTTTTCCCAAAAACGCAACATAGATCAAAAGTTAAAGGGTATGACACCCTGGTCTACTTCTCCGATATTCAAATCTGAAATCAAAACAGCAATAACTACAAACAATCCCAAAATAAGCCAGTATAGTGTAGAGAACCATTGTGCCATCTAAACCGCTGTGAAATACATTTTCCATAACCAAAAACATTGTATTTTCAGCTGGTGTACAAAATCGAAAGTAAAAGATGCAAAATAACTTAACTTAAGAATGGGAACCATAGCAATAGTGCACATAGAACCGATCTACCACTTCTTAAACTTGTTTTAATGACAAATCTATAACTCATTTCTATGTGAATTTGGTCAGGGTCACCCAAAAAGTTACATATTGCAGCTTTACATTTATTTTAAACTTCAACAATGCCTCCTTGTTTTTTGTACTCTATTATTACAGTTTGCATATACACTGTGGTATTGTAGTAAGACAGCAGAAAAAAAGTGCAGTAGGCTAGTCAGTATAGTTATTTGTGATGAAATATGGGATCTAACTGCCTCACAATCCAAAGTAATAAGGTTGATAGTTTAGTCTATCAAAGCAAGACCAATTATTTTACAAAATGTAACTTTGAATATATATTTAACTGCTTTGGCTTAAGTAAAACATTTAAAACCTCTTCCACAAAAATACTTCTAAAGAGTTAAAGCAAGTCCCACCAATTTATCTAGTTAATTTTTCTATTATTTTAGAGGGAAATAAAGCAATTATTAATCAATTCTGAAGACTGTAGACTGCTTTTATCCAGCCCATGATCTAGGCCTATAACCTAGCACACTATGGTAAGACAGCCCATTCCTCATCAGACAGTCACTGCTGCTCCATCATGTGTTCGCCACAGACAGACAAACAAACCTGCTCTGCCCTTCCACCAGAAAGGAATATTAGAAAATATTTGCCATTGCCTGCACTTAGCCTTTGTCCAGGCTTTTACCATTATATTTCATCATGATTCATCCAGTTGCATTCAATTTCACGACAGAGCCCAACTGTCATTTAAAAAAAATATAATATGGGGGAGGGCGCAATAGAGGCATGTTTTATGGGTACATAATCACAATTGGACTAAGGATGACACCGACCAAACCCTAACACTGGTAACATCAGAAAATTAGATCCTGATACGGGACAAAGAGTAGATTAACGCTGGGGAAAATCTGGGATTGGCCTTACATTACGACATCCCTCATGTTGAACAGAGGATTTGCACTGTTGGACACCATTAACATTCAGGAAATGAGCTGTAATTAAAATATACAATCCGGTTTGGGCATGGCTAGCCCACACAATCCGAAGAGCAAACATCCGTGTGGGTACGGCAGAATGCTAATGAAAGGTAGGCCCTCCCCCTCAGCTGTTCCACGCCCCCTATGCAATCTGGTGAGGCATGTAAGCATACATTGAGGCTGTTGGGACAGGGGGGGGAGCTGACGGTAGTAAGGGTAAAAAGAGGCTGGTCCCCAGCACTGGGCACACAGATGGGCCCTTGCAGAGGGGACCCAGCTGGGACTCATAACCCCCATGTCTGCAGGGAGGGAGACTACCTCATGTAAAATGACTAATATAAGTGCACAAATACACACCAATAAACAATGTGCAAACTGCAATGCCAGGTTAGCAGGCACTTTTGTGATGGGGGAAAAATGAGTTAAGCTGTTACGTGATATGGCTTTTGAAATCACCTTTGAGATTCAAAGATTGATGGGTATCACAGCTGAAGTAGATAAACTAAAATACTGTTTATGAATTTAACCTACATTTAAAATTACATCAAGACTCATTCCATGAACTAGGAAGTCAATAAAAAAAGGCGTCACTTAGGTACACGTCAACCCACTTTCAAGTGCTCAGTCTTTACCCATGTTGGTAGGTGTCACTAGGTTGACATCATTGGTTTTGCCCTCCACTGTAATACAACAATAGGATGCAGGTGCAAGGCTGCTTTCCACCTGTCAAACCTATGCACAGTTAGTTAATAAGCCTGAGATCTGCAGGAACTATGAATCATAGGTACTACAGATAGATGAAGTGATCTAGTCCTACCCACCTTTTCATCCGTACACTTTTTGATGAGAGCGTCGCGAGCTTGCAGCTTGCCCTCCAGCATGCTGTTATCTCCGTCCTTCTGATCGATATGTTTCCAGTGCGTGTCTACCTGCACCATCAGCTCCGAGTTGCGCTTCTCCAGTCGACTGCGCGCCGCGTCGGTCCGCTTCACCTGTGTCTGCACCTCCGCCAACTCGTCCAATAGGTGCCCTTGCTTGTTGGACACAGTCCAGTAGTTGAAAGACAGTATGGCAATGATCACCATCAGCGCGATCAGGATGAAGGAAGGGAGACGGCCTCCTCGTCGGTTTGCGCCAAAGCCAACCATTTCAGAATGTATTCGATAATTGATCTAGAAAACTAAAAAAGCCGATGCTTCCCCTGGTTAACAAATTGGGTAGGTGACATGCCGTTCAATTACGGCAAAAATACAGCCCCTGAGAAAGTCTATAAAGAAAGCATTTTTAGCAAACCCCAAACGAGTTTCTTGCATTAGTTAGCTTCGGGGAATAGTTATTCACGCGTCTTCCCTCTTCCGCACAGTTGTCGCCTGTCTTGTTTGCATTCATCCAACGACGCTGTCAGTGGATGAAATGCATCTGCAGCGACGTGGCCTAAATGCAACAGCAAACGTGGACAAACACTAGCCAAGCATGCAAGTGACAAATTATTTAGTTATCTAACGAGTCCAGTGTCATTATCTGAGCGATTCTGGTGGGCCCTGAATCGTTTCAAGATAGATAGAAAAAGTGTATTTATCCACCAAATCGTAAACCTACAATAGTTAGCTAACGCGTTAGCAACCTGACTGCGCTAACACAGATGAACCAAACTGGTTTGGCTAGTTGCTTGCACTGAAAGTGCTAGTCAGACACACTACAAAGCAACTATCGCCATCCTAATGATACATCTTGATTGTGGATCTTAATGTATATATATAAAATACTGTTTTCAAACGTTAATCTAGCGATATCCAATGCAATTCAACGTAGTTGCTACGCGTTAACTGCTAATCCTAGGCGCTACTACGCCAGATAACGTATTGGTAGCCTATATATAGGCTTTCTTTGTCGCTAGCTACTAGACCCATTGAAATAAGGTTACACGTGGTAAACGCTTATTTTACCGACAGATAACAATTTCCATTATTAGCTGGTTAGTTTGCTGTCAGATTCCCAATCCGATCAGTTTTGTTTTACCCCTGTCCCCTAAAGATAGTCCCCAGTCTTGAGCCCGTCTTGTCTGTTGATATGGTTACTTTAGCTACTTCCACCTTGGCTTGGCTGGCATATCCTCTGTTGGTGCCTCTTGACTCGTGGATGCGAAACGCAAGCGACGTTGGATACAGTGATTAGCTATGTCGTTATAAAGGTTAGACAGTTAACGTTACATTGACAACTGCCTAACTAATGTAGACACACAATACAGGCTAGTTCGTCAAACCACCAATTTCAGATTTCTGAAGTGTAGCCAATGCATGCAAGGTGCGTGGTTAGGTTAAAGTGACAGTACAATTATCCAATCATGACATACGTCTTGCAATAAAGAACACATTCTATTGGGTAGTTCTTGCATGTTTGGAAGCACATTGGATGAGAGAAAAATGACATGGACGGGGTTTTACAGATCATGAAGGGGTGTTGGATTCTGATTTCTAACGCGCTGAAGTTCCGTGTTCGTAAGCAATGCAGAACACAGTGGACAGCAATATGATATGATTCAGGATCATCAAGTTAAATGTATCAAAACTGCTGGTGTCTGACTCTGGTGGAAACGTGTGTGTGAAGGGCCGGTTTTCCAGGCATAAGCGAAATAAGTGGTCACTTAAGGGGCCCCAACCAATTATATATATATATAATTTCAGCTTATGTGACAAAACAAGCTATGTCTAGTGTAGAGAATCATTGTACCCTCTAAACAGTTGTGCAATATCGTTTCAGTTACCAAAAATACTATCTTTTCAGCTGTTTGAAGGTGTTGTACAAAACCGGAAGGAAACGATGCAAATACCAAACTTAAGCACGGGACAAATATAAATAGTGCACATAGAACAGATCTACCGCTTCTTAGACTTGCTTTCAATGTGAATGACAAGCTATGTCTAGTGTAGAGAATCATTGCTTTCAATGTGAATCCACATTTCTATGTGGATTTGGTCACCACCCAAAAAGTTACATATTGCAGCTTTAAGAATAGTAGATTGCACCAGGTGCAATTTCGAAATGTGGTTGTGCATTCGCAGTTTTTCTCTTATAATGTCAGTCACTGACTGTCACTCAATTATCCAGCTAACAATTTCTTATTGGTATTTAGTCTAGCCAGCTATCTAAACTTGTAGTAATCATGGCCAAACACCAAACACCAACCATACACATGCCCAGGGGCCCTGACCTCAAGGGGGGCCCCATTGATTGTGTTAGTCACTGTCACTCAGATATCATATAAACATGGCATAAGTCATTACAAAATGGGTAGAATTGCAGGAAATTAACTGTAAAACTGCAATGTTTTTCCCTGCCCCATGGCAAAATGTGTAAAGGTGCAATGCAGCGTTTTTATCTATATCAAATTATTTCTGGGTAACAATTAAGTACCTTACTGTGATTGTTTTAAATTCAAATGATTAAAAAAATAACAAAAATAGCTTCTTAGCAAAGAAACATTTCTCAAGGAACCATTTTGATAGGACTGTCTGGGAGTGGTCTGAGTGGGGAGGGAAAAACAGATAATGAACTGTTATTGGCAGAGAGGTTTGGAACTCTCTTTCTTATTGGTATATTTAAGAAATAAGGCACGAGTGGTCGTAGCATATGGCCAATATACCACGGCTAAGAGATGTTCTTTGCAAGACTCAACGTAGATGATGAAAAAAGATGGCCCCGGAAAACAAGGCTGAAGTTTTACGTATTCCTAACCAATTGTGTTTTTTTTTTGTTTCTTTGCATTGTTTGTAACTTTTTTTTAAACTTATTTTGTACATAATGTTGCTGTTACCGTCTCTTATGACCGAAAACAACTTCTGGACATCAGAACTGCAATTACCCACCACGGACTGGCACAATCCTTTTTTCCTTTAACGAGTCCGACGAGCCTGACGTGAATGATATACTGCTTCCCCGGGAACAGACCCAGATCCCCATCATTTACGTGAAGAGAAGGTAGAGAAAAAGGGGCCAGAGGGCAGGCTGCCTTCTGAGAATTCGTAGGCGATCAAATAAACCCCCACTTCCTTCCATTCTGCTAGCAAAAGTGCAATCTTTGGAAAATAAAATCGATGACCTACGCGGAAGATTAAACTATTAACGGGACATTCAAAATGGTAAAATCTTATGCTTAACGGAGTCGTGGCTGAACGTCGACATTATCAACATACAGCTGGCTGGTTATACGCTGTATCGGCAGGACAGAACAGCGGCGTCTGGTAAGACAAGGGGCGGTGGACTATTTATTTTTGTAAATAACAGCTGGTGCACGATATCTAAGGAAGTCTCAAGGTTTTGCTCACCTGAGGTAGAGTATGTCATGATAAGCTGTAGACCACACTATCTACCTAGAGAGTTTTCATCTGTATTTTTCGTAGCTGTCTACATACCACAGACGGATGCTGGCACTAAGACCGCACTGAATGAGCTGTATTCCGCCATAAGCAAACAGGAAAACTCTCACCCAGAGGTGGCACTCCTAGTAGCCAGGGACTTTAATGCAGGGAAACTTAAATCCGTCTTACCAAATTTCTATCAGCATGTTAAATGTGCAACCAGAGGGAAAAAAACTCTGGACCACCTTTACTCCACACACAGAGACGCATACAAAGCTCTCCCTGGCCCGCCATTTGGCAAATCTGACCATAATTCTATCCTCCTGATTCCTGCTAACAAACAAAAATTAAAGCAGGAAGCACCAGTGACACGATCAATAAAAAAAGTGGTCAGATGAAGCAGATGCTAAGCTACAGGACTGTTTTGGTAGCACAGACTGGGATATGTTCTGGGATTCCTCCGATGGCATTGAGGAGTACACCACATGAGTCATTGGCTTCGTCAATAAGTGCATCGATGACGTCGTCCCCACAGTGACCGTACGTACATAGCCCAACCAGAAGTCATGGATTACAGGCAACATCCACACTGAGCTAAAGGCTAGAGCTGCCACTTTCAAGGAGCGGGACTCTAACCCGGAAGCTTATAAGAAATCCTTCCATGCCCTCCGACGAACCATCAAACAGGCAAAGCGGCAATACAGGACTAAGATCGAATCGTACTACACCAGCTCTGATGCTCGTCGGATGTGGCAGGGCTTGCAAACCATTACAGACTACAAAGGGAAGCACAGCCGAGAGTTTTCCAGTGACATGAGCCTACCAGGCGAGTCAATCTACTTCTACACTAGCTTCGAGGCAAATAACACTGAAACATGCATGAGAGCATCAGCTGTTCCGGAAGACTGCGTGATCACGCTCTCCGCAGCTGATGTGAGTAAGACCTTTAAACAGGTCAACATTCACAAGGCCGCAGGGCCAGACGGATACCAGGATGTGTACTGCGAGCATGCACTGACCAACTGGCAAGTGTCTTCACTGACATTTTCAACCTCTCCCTGTCAGAGTCTGTAATATCAACATGTTTTAAGCAGACCACCATAGTCCCTGTGCCCAAGAACACTAAGCTAACCTGCCTAAATGACTAGCGACCCGTAGCATGTCCACATCACCAAAAAACTAACATGGTCCAAGCACACCAAGACAGTCGTGAAGAGGGCAAAACAAAACCTATTCCCCCTCAGGAGACTGAAAAGATTTGCCATAGGTCCTCAGATCCTCAAAAGGTTCTACAGCTGCACCGTCGAGAGCATCACTGCCGACCACAAGGCACTACAGAGGGTAGTGCGTACGGCCCAGTACATCACTGGGGCCAAGCTTCCTGCCATACAGGACCTCTACACCAGGCAGTGTCAGAGGAAGGCCCTAAATATTATCAAAGACTCTAGCCACCCTAGTCATAGACTGTTCTCTCTGCTACCGCACGGCAAGTGGTACCGGAGCGCCAAGTCTAGGTCCTAGAGGCTTCTAAACAACTTCTACCCCCAAGCCGTAAGACTCCTGAAAATCTAATCAAATGGCTACCCAGACTAATTGCATTGCCCCCCTTTTACACCGCTGCTACTCTCTGCTGTTATCATCTATGCATAGTCACTTTATTAACTCTACCTACATGTACATATTACCTCAACTAACTGGTGCCCCCGCACATAGACTCTGTACCAGTACCCCCCTGTATATTGTCTGTTACTGTCCTGTTATTTTACTGCTGCTCTTTAATTACTTGTTACTTTTATTTGCTATTGTTTCTCGTATTTTTTTTAAACTGCATTGTTGGTTAGGGGCTTGTAAGTAAGCATTTCACTGTAAGCCTAGTGGTTAGAGCGTTGGACTAGTAACCGGAAGGTTGCAAGTTCAAATCCCAGAGCTGACAAGGTACAAAACTGTCGTTCTGCCCCTGAACAGGCAGTTAACCCACTGTTCCTAGGCCGTCATTGAAAATAAGAATTTGTTCTTAACTGAAAAAAAAGGCTACACCTGGTGTATTCGGTGCATGTGACTAATATCATTTGATTTGATTTGAGTGCCTGGATACAGCCCTTAGCCGTGGTATATTGGCCATATCCCACAAACCACCGAGGTGCCTTATTGCTATTATAAACTGGCTACCAACATAATTAGAGCAGTACAAATAAATGTTTTGTCATACCCGTGGTATACGGTCTGATATTCCACGGCTGTCAGCCAATCTGCATTCAGGCCTCGAACCGCCCAGTTTATAATAACTAATTTAGCACATGGGGATTTCACCATGGAAGGCCAAAACTCTATCACACCAAATATGGCTGACATTGTTGGTGGTCTTTTCAAACGGCTCTTACACTAAAATGGTGTTATCATCCATTTCACAATTTCACAGTATTATTCCAACCTCATAATGTAGAAACATATAAAACAAAGGACAATCACCTTTAAATCTGCAACGTTTTCTCTATGCCTTATGGCAAAATGTGTGGAATTGCAGTGAATGAACTTAAAAAAAAAAAAACCCTCCACCGTCAAGACAGGGGCCACTAAAACGTTTTGCCGAGAGGTGGGGGCCTCCCAAACAAGTCTCGCTTTGGGCCCCTAAAAGGCTAGAGCCATCTGTGTGTGTGTGTGTGTGTGTGTGTAAAATTTCTCATTGTATCTACAACCTCAAAGAATAAGAACCAATCAAGAATCAGAACAGACATTACACTGAAGGTGTCAGGGTGGCAATTGACAGAAAATAAGACATTTGATAGATTTAGATGGTGTTCAGTTTTTTCTTAACTCTCAAGGAGATTTAGTTCATACTCCTACAAATGTTATATTTATTGCTATTGATGTGTGGAAATGGTACAAAATGCACCAATTCTGTTTGGAACACAACAACCAATGTCATACCGGAGGGGTATACTACAAAGCAGGATCAATGAGTTAGCCAGCTAACTTTGATTAACAATCAGAAATAACTCCACCTACCGATTTTCTGGTTCATTAAGAAAGCTAAACTTAGATATGTGGTTTTGGCCGTTGAGTCAATTACACCATGTTATTTCAGAATATTTGGGCAAGTTATCTGGCTAACTCATTAAGCGTTGTAGTATACCCCTCTGGTTAGTGGTTTGGCTCAATATCCTCATTTTGAAATGAAACAACCCTGTCACATTAATGTAAGATACACTAACCAGGTTTCCATCCATTATCTGTATACAATGACGAGATGCTCATATCTCCACACTTACTGTAAATCCAAAATAAGCCCATAGAAACGCATTGGGTTTATTTTGGACAGATTTTGTTGAGTGAAACCTCTCGCTTTGTCTCTTGCTCTCGGTCTCCATCCAATCATTTCATGCAGATGGAACGTATAAAATAAGTCACGAGAGGCCTTATGGAAACAGCATATCTATCACTGTAGCTAAATTTCCATCCAATTGGCAACAGACTTTCATGCGAATATTCTAGAATCCACATAAAAGAAAAGTGAATTTCCCCACCAGTTGTTTCCACCAAATGGACACGTTGCAGATAAAAATCAGTGTTTGTGATGACGTAGTGCACACAAAATGTACTTCTGCACTTACATTTCCATTTACCAACTAAAAATCTAAAGTTTAATGTGTTTCCATCACATTTTGAACGCTACTAATAGTTTTGTCACAAAAACGTTTGCGTTAAATAGCCTACTCTGGTCTTGGTACGGCGCTCTAGACAACAGCTTGCAGATAGCCTACTCTGGTCTTGGTACGGGCGCTCTAGACAACAGCTTGCAGATAGCCTACTCTGGTCTTGGTACGGGCGCTCTAGACAACAGCTTGCAGATAGCCTACTCTGGTCTTGGTACGGGCGCTCTAGACAACAGCTTGCAGATAGCCTACTCTGGTCTTGGTACGGGCGCTCTAGACAACAGCTTACAGATAGCCTACTCTGGTCTTGGTACGGGCGCTCTAGACAACAGCTTGCAGATAGCCTACTCTGGTCTTGGTACGGGCGCTCTAGACAACAGCTTGCAGATAGCCTACTCTGGT